>NC_068418.1:15695049-15995049 GCF_023724105.1 Carassius gibelio
TCTGCATGCAAAGCATTACTGAAAGCAATTACGTTCTTTTGCGATGAGGCTGAGGAAAAAGAGTACAGGCTTGCTTATTGTCAAGAAACCAGACCTTCTCAGTCTGTCTTTACCCATGTGATATATCCCCCCTCTCTCTCTCTTTCTCTTCCTCCCTCTCTCTTAACTGAAACCATCTGGAGGCAGCACACTAAGCCACAGCTCTGAACCACTGATTTCAGGGCAAATTAGCTGCAACTTCTGCTACACAGAGAGCCCTTTGATTTGACTTATTACAGGGCTTTAGATAAACTCAACGAATTCCGCTAGCATGTCGCAATGCTCGCTCCAAACCTCACATTCCTTTCATCTTATGAGCAAGGTATTGAACCGGTGCAAACACACTGATGCCTGTTATTTTGATAGCACCTGACGTTGGAAATGTGTAGAAAGGGGGGCTTGTAACAATATCACGATTCGTAGAGGTTTTTCGCTCTGCATTGTTTGAATTGTCACCTTTTGTTTGTCTGACAGAATGAAGGGGAAAGGGCATTAACAATACAACTCTACAGGAATGCTGTGATCCTGTAACCCCGAGATTACTCACACTTAGAAATCTATATCAGTATCCCATGATTAAAATGATTTACACAAATACACAAAGGCCAAATAAATGCATACATGATTGGAACGGCATTCAATGTGTACATACAATAAAACATGAATATAAATGAGTAAATAATAATGGCAAATATTCATTTTTGGGTGAACTCTTCCTTTAGAAGTAAATCTGGGAATGTATTTGCACCGTGACTGATTTGTTTTCTCTGTTTCTTTGCAGGGGGAAATGTAACATTTCACACTTTTCTGACATATTTGCTGCCAGGGAGTTCAAAGCACGAATCGACTCTTTCTTCTACATCTTAGGATATAACCCAGAAACCAGGTAAGCCTTTACTGACTTCAATAATCAGCCCTCCTCAGGCATGTTCTGTCTTCAGATCCTCTGTTGCAATATTTTACAAATAGCGATTTTATGATTCATATCAGGTTTCTGGATTTGCTTTATTCACTTTAAATTGTCCAGCAGTGCATGGAGGCAGTCTGAGAAAAGATTAAAGTATGAAGAATACAGTCTTCTGTTTTGTAGCCTGTCTTTGACGATGGAGGTCTGCATTTGGAGTTTTATTATTCCAGCATTTCGCTGAATTTTATCACACCTTGATTTTGCATTATTTATTACACGAACAAATACATTCCTGTACAAAAGTTTGGGGTTAATGTTTTTAAAACTAGTCTCTTATGCTCGCATGATATTAATATTTTTATGCAAGCTTTCTCAAGAGTTTTGAAAAAGAAAGTTCAAAAGAGCTGCATTTATTACATATTAAATTTTGTATTTGTATTATTGTTACTGTAAGCATTCATTTCTAAAAAAAAAAAAAAAACGCATTGACCCCAAACATTTGAATGGTAGTATTGAATATTTGACCATACTATTATATATTACATACTTTCATATTTGACCATAAAATGTAATGCTTCTTGAAATCTGATTGTAAGCTTGCTTGCTATAGGAAGAAATGTGCTGTTACATTTTTTATGTATATATGTCTCTTCAAGTTCTTTTCTCACAGTTACATGTTATAATAAATTAAAATAACAGTCCATGACAGAAAATTGATGATGTAGGACGTTTTAACTGCATGACCAAGCCTGACATACTAGTCACACTGCTGTAACATTAATAATTTAACATAAGACACCTCTCAAAGTTTATTACCTACTGTAGCGATCATCCAGGTTTTGCTCAAATATCCATTAAATATTTTACAGCCCTGTCTCTGTTGTGCACTTACATTACAGTACTAAGAACAAGGATTTGTTTCAAAATGCCTGTAATAACTACTCTTCTTGTAGTTAATAGGCTACGTTTTAAATAAAGCCAGGCTATTTAGACATACACAGATTTGAAACCGACGTAACTTATTTTTTCTGAGATGTATTAAACATACAAAGAAAGATATTTAAACATTCCGGATTTACTCTGATTTAGATTTAGGAAGAAAAAAAAGATCTAAATGAAAACCGGTAAATTTACAAATTAAGTAATTTACTCCTCTTCATTTAGGCTTCTACAATTTTTTGTTATATACCTAACAATGTGTCCCTCAGTTTTTTATATATATGGTGATTACAATTCTTTTATTTGCAAATTATGCATTTTTTAAATATATTTAAATGTACACTAACCAACCAAAATAACAAAAATAAAATCAGTTCCACGCTCATAATTTGACATCTCTATTACATGTCCAAGCATATTGGGAATGAATAGAGTTCACGCCCCCATTCCTTTGTGTATTACAATCATAGCCTGGATGCTTGTGTCAGGGGAAAAAAGCAGGATTACAGTAGGACCATTACCATAGTCATGTGATGCTCCAGTAATGGGGTGCATTAGGAGCCTGGGGAGAGGAGAGGGGACGTCTGAGGGGTGAAAAGATGCTGCGGCTGATAAACAGAGGAGGAATGCTGTCGAGTCGCTGGACGGGAGCCCCCTTCACGGGTCCCCCACTCAATCACAGACACCTCTCGACTCCCTCCTCCTGCTTGTTTGGTATGCTGCAGCTGTGTGTGTGAGCAGGAGAGATGGGCTGTGATTTCTCTGCGTGCGCGCGCGCGTGTGTGTGTATGAGGTCGCGGCACATGCTCAGTGCTGTCTGTCGGTCACGGCACAAGCTCAGTGTAAAAGCTGACTGAATGCGTGAGCCTCCATTTTGAGTACCTACACAAATAGGTGCGAGGGGACACTATTCCTCACTCTGTCAAATAAAACCGTAGCTCTGGCTCCGACATGGACGACCTGTTCAGTCCGCGCAGGTACGTTAGCATGCTCGTCTCCACCTGTTAATCGTTCGGCGCGCGTCACACTGTGCGTTCCACTCGCGCGCCTCTTGCAATATTATATAAGTTACGTGTTTGTCTTGAAGAAGCAGCTGTTTAAATCGCGTTGACAGCGCTGTCCGGTTGTTTATATGTTGCTGTCATTAGCATTAGCCTTCTGTGCTAACGTCAACGCAGGGTGCTTCATATAAGTGTTTGTGTTTGCACGCATGCCGGCGCGAATTGTCTGGAATAAGCGACTTGACAGAATTAATATAATAAAGAGACGGTCGTATTATGACTTAGCAGTACGCTATATTGTGTTTACAGTAAGAGTGACGTGGCTTTGGGTGCTTTTGCTCACTTTAAGATGTATAATGAAAGCATCTGCTGCTTGAAGGGTTTAGTAGGTGAGTAAATAAAGTTGTGATACTCGCTGTATTTATTTCAGTGAGTTATATGCGTTTCGGAGTCAAGCGGTGATTGGAGGATATTGATGGAGGGGGCGTGGTCGGGCTTGATTGCCGTGCGCGTGGTCAATTCAAAATATGCAGGATGTTGTGCATGTGTTGGCAGCCTTCACGGGCTAGGTACTGTTGCAATTAAATGACCTGTAGTTTGTTAATTGTATTTAAGTTTTTTCTTTTTAATTTCTATAAAATTGTGTATTTCGTTAAATATGTGTAAACTGTTTGTTTTATCTGTGATGAATCTGCAGTTTGAAAAAAAAGAACCATTTTCTGTAATGAAAATCACAAAAAGTAAACATTTAAAATGTTATTATTGATGGTGTGAGTTTTGTAAGCATGGAGACACACACAGATACCATTATATGTGATCTTAGAGTTTTGAAAGCATATGCCCCATGAATATCATGCTGGTATTTTTCATTTGCCTGTCCAGTGCAATTTTCTGACCTTTTGTTTCAAAGGATGTCAAGCCAGGAAACGTCCCAGCATAAGTGTTCACACATGTTGAGTCACTCGTATTAAGATTAATGTTTGAGTTTGTCGCTTCAGATGAGCTTTTCACTTCATCTCATCTGGCTATAGAGTTTTTAGTTCTTCAACAAAATGCCCACTGAATGAATTTATTTTTTTCACTCCAAAATCGTTTGTTACATAGTTTATTAGTTCATAGTCAATGTCAGGCTTGTCTGGGAGTCTTAGTTACACCAGTGAAATGAGTAAAAAATTATTATTCTGTATTGTTAGGTTTATTAATGAAAGTTAATATTTGCCTGTGCTAATAATATCAACCTAATAAGAAATTACATGGATTGTGTGTCTGTGTAAAGAATTAAAAGTAGAATGTTCAGTTTTATCAATGTATTCAATTACATAAATTTGAAGTATTCAAAGTGTTCCTGTGTCCCAAACAATAGAGCATAAAATGAAAGCATCTGCTAAATGCATAAACGTTAATATAAATGTAAAATAAATCCTATTATTTTTAATGTACAGTAAGAAACTTGTTGCGTATTTAATTCTTGATTCATTTTAAAGCATTATTGTTAATACATTATTTACATGTAGAAGTATATTAGGTTTACAGTAGGTTGCACCTCTCAATATGCCATTTTTGTAACTTCTATTCTTGTAACACACTTTAATGATTCTAGCGAAAACAATAGGATTTAGTTTTTCTCCAGATTGCTCTGTATGCGATCTTACTGTGGCAGCCTTCAGATCCTTCTCTAGGGCTCTTGTGTGCTTTGCTGCCTAATTCACATCCTCCAAAAATGCAGAGGCTGCAGAATGTTTAGGAACCCAGCCGAGTGATTTTGTTTAATTTTTTTCCCCCTCCGCTATCGCCGTCATCTCGCAGCAGATTCAGTTTCAGACAAGAGTGCCATAATGCTTGCCTGGCGACTTATTTCATGTGGATTTGTCTTTTGTTCTAGGAGTCACGAGCCTCAGAATCAGACTCTTAAAACTTTAAACAGCTCAATGCTGAAAAGCTTTTAATGCAGTCCCGTCTGCTGCTTCTTCATCTGTCTGCCATATTTGTTTCAGTGTGGAATTTCCCCCATTGACAGAGCTCGTGTTTTTAGTGGACCGTGCTTGAGGGAGAGAGAGAGAGGGTTGTTTATGAAATGTACCCAGATGAAGGAGGATATGATTTGAAGCCCTAACCTCTCCTCACTTTGCAGCCAGGTTCGGGCAGCCAGCCCGGCGGTGGAGGGAGAGCTACTCTGGACGCAAATCATAGTGACAGTTTCTGGGCCCCGCTCTGTGCCTGGCTATATGAATATCAGTGCTGTTGCTGTGGCAACGGAGCGGGGAAGGCTTTTCAAAAGGAACATCTTGTCATTTTCTTTAATCCACTGCAGCTGGAGATCGGAGCACTATTATTAAATTGTAGCTGCCATGGTTACTGCCACGGGTTTGGAACCGCAGCCATTTCAGGGCTCCTCTCCCCCTGCTTATCATCTGGACTTTTGGGGGCTTTTGTAGCGCACCTCCACAAAAACAAAAAGACTGTGACTGCGCTGTTCGCCACCTTTTGTGCCTTTGTTCGGTCTATAGGTTTAAATCAACACCATTTCCTCTATTGTGCATTAATGTGAATCATGCATTCATGTGATTTGTTGTATTGTATTGTATTGCTAAAGCCATATAATACCCCAAAAGCACCGTCAGGGCGTTGAAAATGTTTTAGAGAGCTAAAAATCTGTAAATAAAGCTGCTAAAAGGTTGTTATAGCCTGAAGGTTAACAAACTGGGCTTTTAATGCTAATGCAATATGATTCTCAAGTAACTAAAGATGTCAATCTTTAAAATACCGAAACTGCCGCATTCAACGGACAAGAATTCATGAAAATGAAATGCATTATTTTACCATTTGTCAAGGCTGCATGGTAAATTAAACCCATTTAAAAATCATTATAAAGCATAACGCTGTTGTGAATTCGCAAAGGCGAATTTCAATATGCTAACAGTTCATCGCAATTTCAAAATAAAAGCTTTATGTCTACATATTCACGAAATGACAATGCTGCCTTAAAGAAAATACCAAATATTAACGATTAAGTGTGCATTTTAATTAAATGTTTAGTCAATATTAAAAAAGGATTAGATTGCCCAGTAATGTGTAAAGCAATCATCAGGACATTGCAGTCATTTGTTATAATACGTAATGTACATCAGCTCTGTTGTTTATTATACATTATACATTATGCATTTTAAGTTTTAAGTTTTGTTCAATAAAACTGTGATTATATGCTTTTGATACTCTATTTATTATTATTATTTCCTCATTGCTATTAAATATGTATTTTAAGTCATTTTAAAGTTGTGACATTTCGTAACAAATGTATTTTCTGTTTTTTTCTCTCTCTTTTTTTCCTCAGACGATTAAACAGTACACAAGGGGAGATTCGAGTCGGTCCCAGTCACCAGGTATGTCTCTTTACAAATGCTTAGCATGTTATCTGAGACCTTGTCTTCCCTGGCATTGCTTATTAAAAGCTTGTGGTGTGGATTGAAGGGTGATATCTGAAGCTCATGTTAAGCAGTGGCTTGATTGACAAGCGCAAGGACTGCTTAGATATTACCACTGGTCCTCTGTCACCTGCATGCTTAACTCAAACATGTCCTCATCGTGCATTCAAGAAGATGGTTGATGGATTTTTCATGCAGTGCAGCGTCCATATGGAATAGTGTGTTTGGAAATTGGCTGCTCGGAAGGTGTGGGATTTATTAGATGCATTCAGCTGTGTTTTATGAGAATTAGGAACGGTCACAGTGGTCTGAAATTGAAAAGCCAAAAGGAAGATCGCTAAAGAAGATGGCACACGATGAAAAAGACCCAGCACCACTAGCAATTAACATCAGATGTCTTATAGTGTATATCATCCCAGAGATCCAGTCGAGTTATCATACGGAGTGAAATCAGCGGTAGGACCTCTGCCCAGGGTTACTTCAAATGACTTTAGATGAAGTTTGCGGTAATAAAGCTCTGCAGGGCCGGCCATTACAGGCCAGCGCACCGTGGATATTGATCCAGCGCCGAACGGATCTGTAAGACATTAGAACTGAATGTTAGTTATATGTTAGGAAATGACTTGAGCTTTACTCTTAGGATTTATTTGAGCACATTATTATTATTTTTTTTATTTTACTCTGGAAACATTTTATTGAAGTTTGGTCTAGGGTTTCGGAACACAGTGTACAAGAAACATGGCTGAAAGCATACTAATGCTATTCTAAGCTGTTCATTGTGTCTATTAGGATTACTTATGTAATGTGTATGTGTGAAAAAATACACACATATATATATATATATATATATATATATATATATATATATATATATATATATATATATATATATATATATGTTTGGGGTCTGTAAGATAAATGTAATAAATTAATACTTTTCTTCAGTAAGGACACATTAAATTGATCAAAAGTGATCGTAAAGACACTGTTACAAATCGTTTTGATTTCATCAAAGAATAAAAATAAAAAAAACACATGGTGTCCAGAAAAATATTAAACCAAACAACGGTCTTAAACATTGATTTTTTTTTTTTTGTACAATCAGCATATTACAATGATATCTGAACGATCATGTTTCACTTAGAGACTGCAGTATTGGCTGTGAAAGCTTCAGTTTTGCCAGCACTGGAATCAAAACTTATTTTAAAATAAGTAGGGCCGGGACTTTAACGCGTTAATTGAGATTAATTAATTACACAAAAAATAACGCGTTAACTAAGATTAATTAATTACAGAAAAAAAAAATCCCGCATTTTTAATAACTTATTTTTGCACCGCGGAACGTTTCTCACTGGATTTGTTTCGGCGGACCGATTATACTGAAGTACCAACTAGCGTTCGCTTCGCATATCACTACTGTCTATGATATCACTGCAGCACATCGAGCCTCAAGTATCACCTCAACGCAAAACATATAGCAGCTAGCGTGGACTTTACACTTTATGTTGAACTATATATTATTTTGTTGGTGCAACAGTTTATGTTGAACTCTTTATTGTTTTGGCCAAGGTTATTGAGAGTTGGACTTAGTATGTTATGGCCTCTGAAGCAACAGAGAGATGTTTTCTAATAGTCAGTGTTTCCAATGTTCTGAATGTAATTGACAGTATTGTGTTTTACTTAAAAAACTCTTTACAGAAGGTTCCAGCACCTATAAGCTTCCTGAATTTCTGAAATGTACTATTTCTAAATTGTTTCTAAATATGCTATTGCTACACTTCATGGCAAAAATTGCACTGGTCTGCTAGACTTGGTTGAACAAAAATAAACAATATTTTGTTGCTTAAGCGTATGTATTCAGTCATTATTCAATGGTATACTATAAATCCATGTGAAAAAAAAATTACTTCTCACTGTTCTCAGGTCAAATATTTATATGCGATTAAAATGCGATTAATTTCGATTAATTAATTACAAAGCCTCTAATTAATTAGATTAATTTTTTTAATCGAGTCCCGGCCCTAAAAATAAGTAAAAAAAATCTTACTGACCCCAAACAAAAGAGTTTTGTGTGTTTATTAGTTATGCTTTTTCATATTTGGGTATTAAGCTTCTCATGATCTCCTGGTAACAAACTAAAAACACCTGGCATATGGCAGTGGCCTGGTAACTGCCTACATTGCTTTACATCAGCATTACCTAGAAAGGTTTAAATATAATATTTCTACAAACAAAGGGAAGCTGAATAATGTTTAGTTGCCTCCTTGATTAAAGAGATGTCTTTTAATCATCCGTGATTGTTCACACCCCTCTGTCGGATCAGTGCATGTGGAGATTAAATGAATTTGAAAATTGATATTTAGCACTCATCGCTAGTGCTATTTGTGTTGTGACCGCAGCTGTCTGTCCCCTCTGCTCTTTGCCAAATTAGGCCAAGCTGCCAGAGCTCCAGCCCTTCCCCTCTCCTGGAGGTCAGACCGTAACCGAGAATGAGGAGCTGGTCTGGATGCCTGGGGTCAATGACTGTGACCTGCTCATGTACCTGCGGGCAGCAAGGTAAGCCCCGCGTCAGTCATGTTGTACAATGTCATTGTCAGCTTCAGCTTCAACTTCATCAATGTTAATTCTCTGTGGTTGGCAGGAGCATGGCAGCGTTTGCTGGGATGTGTGACGGGGGGTCAACAGAGGACGGCTGCCTCGCAGCCTCAAGAGACGACACTACACTAAATGCATTAAACACTGTAAGTTGACAGAATAACTGACCTTTAAATTTACACATGCTGTTTTTACTAATACTAAAATTAGATTTGCCGAACATAAAACTGAGAATGGAAAATTATTTTATTATAATATTATGATTACATTTAGTCATTTACATTTAGTCATTTAGCAGACGCTTTTTTCCAAAGCGACTTACAAATGAGGACAATGGAAGCAATCAAAAACAACAAAAGAGCAGTGATATACCATAAGTGCTTTAAGTGCTATAACAAGTCTCAGTTAGCTTAAACGCAGTACATGTAGCAAGGGCTTTTAAATAATATAATAAATAAAAAGAAAACAGCTAGTGTTAGAGGTCTTTTTTTCTTTTTTTTTCTTTTGTTAATTGTATAATAAATGAAAACAGAGAGAATACAAAAAGATTAGAAAGCTAGTTAGATTTATATTTAATTTTTTAAGAAAAGAATTAGAATAGTGAGTTTTTATCGTAATGTCTTATTTTCTGTATTCTTATTAGTATATTTTTATTAGTTGTTAGGGCTGTGGTTTTGCTTCCCATTTAAATCTTCCGGTAAAACAGTGTTGACCTATTTAGTTGGGTTTTCATTATTATCTGGGCACTTTCTAAGAACCAAACATAAGATGCATATAATCAGCAGTGTAGATTCATCAGAATGCCGATTTGTCAGACTCATTAGTATCAAATGACTTGTTATTCTCCTCGCAAATTTTTTTTTGCTTTTTCAGACAGTGATCTGATCTACCACTTTAAAAATGGTGATTCAGTCCGAGTGCATTTTTGTTATGCTATTACCAGTATTTATTGTCATTTTACTGTAGAGCTATTTAGTAGAAACACAAAGAGGAATTAGGCCAGTCACATTACTCACGGTTGAGAAAACCATAAAATGTCATAATGTCTCAACCATAAAGAGGTCCAGGCAGTGGAGTGGTTTAACGGAGAAGACCACAGGTTTCAGGAAGAGCTATTTTCTATATAACTAATCATTCAGGCTCAGGGGGAAATAGTTTAAACAGAACCCTGCAGCTAAAAGAGATTATTACATAGGTTTTGTGGCTCGATTTACTTCCCATTTTTATTAATTGTGTGGTCTATGGTTGTGACGTGTTATCATGACTTTTAAAGTAATGTAAATGGCACATATAAATCTGTCTGTATATGCTGCGTGTAAGTTTCCTGTACTTGCTCAGTACAGCAGCTTAAACCCAATTTGTCTTGGCCAATTAAGCACCCAGCACCAAAGAGACACAGTGAAGTAAGATGTCCCTAGCAGGATTCATGCCTAATTGTCAAAAGATGGGGAAAAATAAATCCCTCAGCGTTTTCACTCACATTTGTTCACCTCCTCAGTGGTGCACCACGGGCTGCCGCTCTCTGAACACAGTCTCGCCTCGGGAAAGACACAGGCACCAGGGGCCATCAAAACACGCTAGTAAATTGGCGTTGAAGAGCTCCTCAGTGATGTCTGCGATTGTTAGATGTCTGAACAAGAGGGGTGTAATTCATGGCTTCATTAATGCGCAGTGGCTCCTGACAGCTGAGCTGTTCACAAAACCGAATTTATCAGCCCCCACTGGTCAAGGTACCCGGTCAAGTACAGAACGTACAGCCTGATATGCTAATGCCGCCCATGTCGGACAACCTGTGAGCCATTATCAAACCAGTTCCTCTCCTTGTCTTTGCTAGCCTTTAAAAAAAAGCATTCGACAAATGAACCTGAAATGCAATAAACATGACATTTCCATTTGGACAGAAGTGGATAAGCTGAGAATTAATGTGAGCTGAGGTTCGCGGTTTCCTGACCTTTTTCCACTCATCTGCAATTCCAATGTGCTTTCTGCGTGAAACGCCTCGTGCCTCAGTCTGGTACCTGCTTGCCTTTGACAAGCTGCTTTGTTGTAGCCTTATTAGTAATGATGCCAACGTCTCCGGTGGAGGTGCGGGAAAAAGGATTTTTCCCTTCAACCAGATATTGTTCTGTGCGCGACCATTTTTGTAAACAGACCTGATGTGGGAAGCTTTAAGTCTTTAAATAGTGACTGACATCAGTTTGCGACAAAACGCTCCATTGTTAACGGCTAGTATAATAAGGAGCTTGTCTGGATGCTTGAGTCATATTGCAGTGTTTTTCGGCATCACCCTTGAGGCTTGCGTGCCTGCTTTTTTTGGCAGTATATTTTAGATTGAGTTCACACTCATCTGCCTGCTCAATACTTAATGGCTTTCAGATTTCCAGTCCAGCTGTCCAAACTCACCCTATCTGACACGTTTATAGGGAGCCAATCACTGTTACCGTGTTCAGGCTGTCTTTACACTGGGAAAATTAGTCGATAGCAGTTTGATATGATGGTATCCTCACATTGTAACAATCAAAAGCAGCAACTAGTTAAAAGTAGCCACATCTATTAACTGAACTGTTTTGCATTAGTTGTTTTCAATGTAGTTTCATACTTCCAGCATCGATTACCCAGTATTTGTGTCTTTTTAAAATGTAGCATTCCTGTTTTTCATGGCCCAGTTTTAATAATAGTTAATTGCATGCTGCTGTTTGGAATAAAATTAGGATTATAATTTTTTTAGTACTGATATTTAGTATGTTGTCTAGTTTCCTTGTATTCAGTTTTTTTTTTTCTCAAGTTACTGTTAAATTAGGGTATTTTATAGTTTTATTAGATTTTAGTATCTTTGATTTTTGTATATTTTTTAGTTGCATTTCATGTTTTTTACTTTAGAGTTAAATGTTTTCTCTATTTTTATTTAGTGTGTCTGACTCATGTTTGGGTTAACTTGGGATGGTTTCTGGTTTTATTAGGGCCCGAGCACCAATGGTGTGCTCAAAAACTCACAAAACTTTGCACATGGCAAAAATGTACGTCTGATACATATCTGAGTGCAACTCAAGCTACATTTCATATACATGTATCAAAATCTGAAACCCAACAAAAGTATTTTAGTGTGAAGTTAGGGTTAAATTATTGTTAATTTGCTGTATTTAGTGTTTTCAAACACAGTTACAATTAGGTGTTCTGTAGTTGTATAAAATTTTTGCTTGTATTTTTATTTATAATTTTTTTTTAACTAAAGTTTGGGGTAACTTAGGCAAGGCAAGCACATTTTATACATATTGGTAATTCAAAGTGCTTTACATAAAATACAAAAATAAAAATTCACAATAATACCAAGGATTTACATTTTTAAAATTTATTTAAAATGAGTTAAAAATGAAACATGAGGATACATAAAATTCAGTTCATTCAGACATAGCTCAAAATTAGTTTTTATTTTTATTAGTTATGTATTTTCAACTCAAGGTTAAATGAAGTTTATACATTTTTTGGTGGTTTGTTACTCTTTTGTATTTTTGCCTTTTAGTAAGTTAGGGTTAAATTGGTCTATTTACTAGTATTTATTTTTGTCACATTATGGTTAAATTAGGGTGTGTTCTGGGTTTATTTGTTTTGTTTCTTGTGGTTTTAACTCCAATTTTATTAACATTTGCTAATAAAACATTTTAGTAAATATTATTGCAAGTTTTTATACTCTTGCCCTAACTTTTTTCACATGATTTATTCAAATAATTATATTGTTGAATAGTTACATATTTAAACAGTCAGTGGTAGTATAGCTGACTACATTTTCAAATAAAAAAGTAATTTTACAAGTAAATCATATATTAACAAACTACAGTAAATGTACATTTTCAAAACAACTATCATTAATGTGAATTTGTGCTCTGTCGTCTTTCATACAGCTCCACGAGAGCAGCTATGATGCAGGAAAAGCCCTGCAGCGGCTGGTGAAGAAACCAGTACCCAAGCTGATTGAAAAGTGCTGGTCAGAGGATGAAGTGGTGAGTGAACAAGATAACTTTCTTCATTATGTGGCGAGAGAAGGCCGGATTTCTCTGCATTACTGGCTTTGTGTCGTCCGCTTGAAAGCGCTCAGGATTCCAACTCCTCCAGCAGAACAGGGCAGCTGCATCCTGTTTATGGCCTGTGGAATAAATCTTCCCAGTGAGGGAGAAGCAAAGGAGGGGGAAAGAAAGTCTTGGTCAGCTTGTGTTAGACACTTCAATTCTATCCAAGTACCTGAAAGCTTTTTGTGCTTCAGTCGTTAAAATCAGGAAAACAAATATAGAAAGAGATCAGCGGTGTCTATAACAACCTGAAATGCGATAATGCATTTACCTTTTAACCACAGAATCGTAGAAAAGCCCAGGACAAACCATTTATTTATATATGAAAGACCTTATATTCACGGTTCGCACCCAGTGCTGAAATCTCTCCATCGTGACCAAGTGACCTTAATTTCTAAATATAAATATTCAAGAAGTGTCCTAAATGTTTACTACCTCGTATCCATCCCAAGAGGCTTTAATATGCTACCATTTTTAACCAGTAAAATCAATCCCCATCTTTGTGAATTTATATATATATATGTGTGTATATATGTACATTTGCACATAATCCCTAAAAGCTACAAGACAGCATTTTTAAATGGGGCTTGTGTTAATGGTGCCAGCAAGCCCATTATAAAAGATCAATTAGCCTGTGGATATTGATTTGCATCGGCATGTTTAATCGAGTGTGGGCTTGTTATTTTAATGTACACGGGAGAAACTTGTGTGAAGCGATCTGTATAACTGTCTGTCTGAGATGAATAATAGAGATGCTGAATAAATACTGCATGAGCGCAGGCCTCGATTACACCACCGTTGGTATTTTTCTGGGGTTTTGTGCACGCACCCCGCAGGAGGCTGTTTGGGGCAGGCAAGCCGCCCCCTCCTCCCCATCTGTAACCCAGCCAGGCCACCGCTGCACTGTCAAGGACACCGCTCCCCCGATCTGATTTCAAGTTGTGCTTTTGCAGCCCTGCAGCCTTGAGGGACAGGTGTAAATGTACCCCTGACCTTGGACGCTCTCTCCAGGCCCGCTGCTCCTCATTTATTTATCATCCCTCGCTTTCCCTCTCTCTTTCCGCCTGCAGGTCCACAGGCTCATTATTCCTGCTCTTTTTCCATCGCTCCTTTTTGAAATGTGAATAAAAGTGACAGTGACTGTCTCAGAAATGACAGAATCATCCCTTCTTCAGGGTCACTTGTCACCCGTCTCCCTCAGCTGCTCGACACTGCCCCTCGGAGCCTCTCTTCCCTTCGACTAGCCTGCAGTGCCTTCAGCAGCAGGAAGAAAGAGCGGGCCTTTTTATTTCTTTTCCTGTGCCACAGTTTATCTGGAGAATTCTTTTAGATCCCGCACTAATGCTCTAAAATGGCATGTCATATGGAACACCCTTTAATCTTGTAAGCCATTTTAGTAATGCAGTGTAAGAAATATTAGTCCGCTTTGAGGGTTTTTATATATATATATATATATATATATATATATATATATATATATATATATATTTCCCTTCGGGTTAGGCTTAACTACTCAAATACACCGAGTAACAGCAGTGGTCGATCATGAAAACACTAATTTCATGAAAACACATTTTTCAATTGAACACAGATCTAAATGCAATAAAAACTGTATGCAGACATACCAAGAGCCTCATTATTTGTGTATTCCAATAGGAAAGCTATTTCAAATTATATTATTTTACAATATTTCTGTTTTTACTGTGCAAAAGAGGCTTTCAAAAAAACGTATAAAAATATATAAAAAATAGTGCTGTTGAACAATTAATCGCATCCAAAATAAGTTTTTGTTGCGTAATATGTGCTTGTTCTGTGTATATTTATTATGTGTGTATATATAAATATAGACACATACAGTATATTTTGAAAATATTTACATTTCTATATTTCTATAATTTATATTGTAAATAAATATATTTAATATATAAACAGCATGTTTTTCTGAAATATATACATGTATGTGTATTTATATCTACATATTAAATATACACAGCACACACACATACTTTTATTTTGGATGCGATTAATCACAATTAATTATTTGACAGCTAAACTTTTGGAAGGTATTGTAGTAAATTACCCAACAAATAGTGGGTAGATCTAAAAATTGCAATCTGCTAATTTATTTATCCTCATGTCATTTAAAAAAATCAATAGAAAGTCATATTTAGAAGAACATGCAGGTGAGTGAATTATTTTAATTTTGGGGTGAACTATCCTTTTAAGAAAGGCTTTGCTCAAATGTGCCTGTGTTGGCCAAAAATTCAGCTCATTTGGGTTTTGAAACGGAGCACAGAGTGTTGTTTCAGGGTGTCTGATATATGACCACAGTGAGGGCTGCGATCTGCTCCTCTGCCCTGCTGCATATTATCTTGGGCTTGTCACGGGTTGTTGAATGACAGCGTGAGGCTCCAGATTGTTGAAGTCCTGTGCGTGGCAGTGGGGAACCTGGCAAGGCTGCAGCCCCCCAGTGGCGAACGATGAAGCCTGCACATTTTTTCCAATCAAACACCTCCCTCCTTGATATTAATGTAACATACTGGGAAGAATGTTTCAAAACCTTCCTCGGTACACCAGACTTTGACATTTTCCTTTGGACCATGAAACTGACCACCCTCTTAAAAGGTTACATGGTTGTTTAGCTCCGAGGTTTTCAACTGGTTTGCAAGTGGAGACCCAACACAGTGCAGAAAGTATTATACAAAAATGTTGTTAATCTAGATTTGAAATATACTAATTTTAATTTAATGTTGAATAAAATAGTATAGATATATTAAATGGTATAATAAATTACATTGTCTTTTTTAGTAATGGTGAGAAATTATTATAATAAAGTACTATCTGTATAACTATGAATGTGCACCGATTGATATACAGTAACCTCTAAATTCAAACACACATATATATACTAAAAAAGACACTAGTTTATTATACCATTTAATATATCTAGACTGTTTTATTCAACCTTAAATTAACATTAGTATATTTCAAATATAGATTAACAACATTTTATATGCTGTGAAATGATTAAGGGCACGTTTACATATATATATTATGTTTACATAATATGTGTACTGTGTATTTATATATATATATATATATATATATATATATATATATATATTCTGTCTCACTCTACTATTTTAGTTATGTGTGAAGTGGAATCAGTTGTGCTCAGATTTAAATGAGCGTTGCACAGACAGGAAGGGTGTGTTGGAGTATTTCCTGTCACCTTTGGTTTTACCCAGTGCACACGAAAAGCTGCGGTTTAGCTGAATCTATGCATATTTATAGACTCAAGCAAACACTTAAGCGGCGGCAGTGACGGCCTGATTTAGAAGCATTTCCAAGCATCTGCTAATATTAATAGTACTAATACAACATCTGGGCCTTTGATAGTTTTCCCTCACACGTCTCTTCTTTTCTGTTGTGGTTTTGATGTCATGTAAGGTTGAAATGGACAGGATGTGGGTTGGCTCTCATCGCTCTGTGGTTGATTTGTGTGTGAAAGTGCCATCATCATTGCCGTCACGTCGAATCATATTTGTGTGAAATATGCAACTGTAATAGTATACTCACTTGTTCGCCTTTGCCCATAGCAGCCTCAGTTAAAGGCCAAGCACACTGATTTCATAAGACCCCCCTGTGTTTGTGCCATTGAGTTAAATGTTAGACATTATTTGAAGACTGCCAGACACGTGTGTGTGTGTGTGTGTTTGTGTTGGACACACGTAGTGTGTTTTGTGCAGAGTGGTCTGACACCATCTGTTTGTACATGCTCGAATGATCTTAACCAGTTTTACAGCTTTTAACAATTATGATTTAGACAGGAAGCGTGCACGCATCACAATAGCCTTTTCAGCTGTATTCCCTTCTCCCCGCTCTCTTTTACAATAGAGCACTGTCGAGCAGAGAGAGAGAGAGAGGGGGGCAAAAAGCAGAGCCAGCGCACTGGAACAATTTTTGACAGAAAGAAGCCTGTTATTTCGACAGAGCGGGCGGCTGGTGACTCTGTAGCGCTCGCCTCCCCCTCTCACCCCTCCTCCACTCACCCCTTGTTCTCCGGCCCCTCCCTTCATCTGCCCTGTTGCTTAGCAACGGCGGGCCAGAGCAATCGTAGCAGAGGCAGAGCAATTCAGGGAGCAGATTGGTGGATGATTTATTAGTTGCGCTCTGAGTGCAGCGAGCCCAGGCAGCTGAAATGGAGCCTTAAAGTGGAGCCGACACGCAGCAAGACAGTCGCGCACATAGCTGCCTGCCTGCAGTGCACTGTAAATATTACATTAGTGGAAACATAATTAAGGTGACATAATCAAGCCGCTAACACGGTCCGCTCTGGCAGGTGTAATTGATTTTTGTCCTGCTGGTCAGGATCCGGGACCTCAGATAATGAAGGCGTGCAAGGATCGCTTTTAACACTTAATGTGTTAAACAAAATGCACATGTACACACCTTAGACGCGTGGTCACCAGGCTGGGGGTTCATTAACACATGAGGCTCATCAGTGTGAGATTACAGTTATTGTGGTTAACTGGCTGTTGTTGCACCCGTCATCACAGTGCCAAATTCAAGTGCAAAGATTTACTTTTTCAGCACTTAATGTCTTTTCTCCGTCCAACCTTTTTGTTATTTTGCTTGTTTCGATGTTACGGCCATTTAAACATTGAGAAACTATTTAGGCTCTTGGAGATTCTGAAGTGTCGTAACTCATAACCAGTACTTTATTTATAGGTGCATTTAAAGATCATTGTTTTGCACGATGCACCACCTACTGTTTAATCATCCGCCTCTTTACCACAGCAGATGAAATGTGCCGTCTCTGGTGGGTTTTTTCTAACACTTATGGTTAAGTATCTCAACCCGTGATGGAGGCCCCGGCAAGGCAAAATGTAGTTTTAAAAGTTGGTAGTTTTAATTTGCAGGATTATACTCAAACATCTAATTTCTTTCTCAAATCTTGTAAAGAGATAGAAGTAATACTTCCTCCCTTCCTCACTGAAGATTGTTCTTTTAAACGCCATGTGTAAACAGTTCCCAGTTACATAACCAGTATGCATTAGAGAAGTTGTTTGCCAAGAGAAGCGGAGGAATTCCATGACTGGTTTTGCAGTCAGCATTTAACCACGTTTAAAACCTCTACAAAGATCGCTCTGGCTTTTTCTCGCTGGTTTGTGTTCAGTGAAACTGTACGGTTTCCTTGTAAAAACCACGAGGGGGATGGAGTTTAAGTAATGAGAAGAGCAGATGCAGAGTTGATGTGTATGCACACACACTCTTAAAGTGGGCTCTCAGAACATGCTTTTGTGACACAGCCTGGCCGATCCACCATGCATCGCACGACTCCACTCCAGGTTTTCCGGCCAGCCGCAGACCAGAGGCTCTCTAGCAGAAAGATCACATGTAAAGCCTTCCCCTTTGTAGTGGAGGAGCAGAGAGTGACAAGCTATCTCTTGCTCGGAAAAAAACGACGTACCTTCCGAGACTTTGTGGATTTGCACCTCATTTTTATTACTGCCTGTGAGTGGACGTAGAGATCTGGGTGTTGTGCCAAGTGGACTTTTTACAGGCTTTCTGAACAGTTTGTTTGTTGAGGACCGTTGACTGAGATTACTGTGGAGCGGGGCTCGCCGCTGGAACAAGAAAGTAAATCTGTTGGTTGTCTGCTTCGCTGGTTATGAATGTTTCTGCCTCCGCTTTTTGTGGCTCACAGTCTGTGGCTATTGAAGGAATAGAAAAGCATTCAAGCTACACAGTCTCTTTTTGTATTACAGCGGACAGTGTAAATACATTTTATTTTGGGAGTTCGGTTTGTGTTGTAAAAGTTCTTTTCTTACGGTTTTATTAAGTGAGGGGTTTATTTATTAACTGTGCTTGCTTGTTGTTTAGAGTCGTTTTTCACATTCATAAACCTGGTTGTTTAAACACTGTTAGCTTAAGTTGTGTTTGTTTGCAGTAACTGTAAGCAAATGGGTTTGTAATTCTAGGACTTTGCTCAGGAATCAGGCAGCTGTTTGAAGTGCGAGCGTGCAAATTGCGAGATCAGGGAGAAGTGTGTTGTGATTCGTCGTAACTTATTGAAGTTCAGTTTCAGCTTTGAACTTCAGTGTGGTGCGACCCTCATATGCATATCGCCGTGTTGAACTTTCACTAAGATTTCAGACGAGCTGCCATCGTGTTTCTACTCCGCTTGTGGTTTAATCTCGGCTTCTATTCTTGCTTTTGTTGTCATTTCCCCTCATTTTTTTTGCTTACTGTAGCTGAGCTGTGCTAGCACAAGCAGAGATTTTCAGATTAAGATCACAACATTGTTTTCTTCCCCTTGCTTTTCACAATGTAATGTATTTGTAGTGCTTTGTGTATTGTTACAGGTGGTTAAAAATCTAATTTTAACTGTTTTTCTCTTTTGTTTTCTCAACAGAAACGGTTCATAAAGGGTTTAAGGCAGTACGGGAAAAACTTTTTTAGGATTCGGAAAGAATTGCTCCCTAACAAGGAGACGGTAAGTCATTTATTTCCTCTTGAATACATTTGTCATCGTTCATGGACACCAAAACAAACTCCTTTTCACTGTGGTTTCTCATTTGTTTTGAAACTGAAGCTACATCTTAGTGGTTTCGAAAACGGTGAGGTTAAGGGAAATGATTGAAAGCAATAGCTTACGCATGGACTTGAGTGCACGAATATTAGATTTAACAGTAAGCATGTTAGGTGCTGGAACATGGGCCCTGAGATTGTGTTTAATCAAAACAGAATCATGACTGTTTATATAATATTTGGTTACAGCTCAGTAAAGCTACGGCTGATTACTGATAGCTTAAAAATTAAACTTATCTTAAGCTTAAAGCACTATTTCTTACATTTTTGTTTTAGTGCGCAATCCAAGTAATGGTAGAAATTTTAGCAAAGTACCCTTGTATTTACTTTTTTTTTTTCTTCACTTTTTTATTTGTTGGGTATGTTTAAAATGTTAAATGCATTGTACTTTGCATTTCGCATAATGTTTTTAGGCTAATAGTTTTACCATTGGATTAGTAAATGTAAAGATTTCATGGCAATTTTTTTTAACTATTAAACATTTTACAGAAATCCATTATTATACTGTACATTATATACAATAAAATTTTAAATACATTATTTTTTACATATATTTGTGTGCGCACTTACGATTCTTTTTTAATTAAATTTAAGTACAGTATGATTTGCATACTAGACTTGTTTTAGCAATGTTTTTTGGGGACATCTGTCAGCTTTACCTGGCCTCAGTGTCATATCAGAGACTGAAACACAAGCTGTGGCTAATAGGTTGGCTATCAAATGCATGTTTTATGGGATATTGACTTAGCTCAATGATTAGTCACTGATGAAAATCCCTGCTAGCTGAAGGAATTTGTGTAAAGACCTGTCACCCTTAAAGTTCTACAGTGATTGATAGTTTTGACTCTTCATGCTGAACAGCATGTATTCTGTTGGCCATAAATTCATATTTGAAATGACTCTTTTAATTATTAGTGAGCTGTTTGATCCTGTAGGGGAAACAACAAAGTGAAATACAGGGCATATAATTCTTATGCCAGATACCTGTTTGGCGAGTGCAACGATGCACTTTTGTGCTGAAATTTGTTACTCGTTGGTTGTTTACCTGTAACAAAAAATAGAAGATATGTTGATATCATCATTTTAGTATTGAAAGAGTAAGCACAAGTTTTGCTTATTTCTGTTATCACTGGCAGTGTTCAGAAGAAATAATGGTTTTGCAATTGTTTGTATCATGGAGATAATGATTTTTATTTTCTCATTTTATTTATTTTTTTAGCCCCTGAAATTCTTTTACAAATTGTATTAATTTTTGTAGCCCCTAAAAATACTTTTTTTTTTTTTTTTTTACAAATTTGTTACCCCTGACAGAATGTTTGAAAATGTTATTTAATAGCTAGCAATCCATTTGTTCCGTCTACGTCAGTTTTTACATAAACAAGGCACCTTTAAAAACCAGTACAAGAAGAGGGAATGATGGAAAAAGGAGAGATGGATGCATAGCAGTCTTGCTCGAGGGCAGAGTTGAGGGGTTAGTTCAATATACTAAGAAAAGCGAGCATTCTCTAAAAAGCCCCACTTTGCTTAAGATTGAAGTGGCTTTTGTGCTGAAAGCCAGCTCTCTGTGCAAGTGCCAGTCAATACCCCGCGGAAAGCTTGATTTATTTTCTCTACGGCCCACTCTCCTATTTCTTTTGCCATATCTCTCTTTCTTGTGTGACTTTGAACATATTCTGAAACTCTTTCCTTCATTCATCCAACACAAAGTTCTTTCTTGCTCCTTTCTGGCGAAGACTCTTTCCTTTGCGTTTCTTCCAGGTAATCTGGTCCAGCATTTGATATGACTGTCGCAATTTTAAATGCCCAGGACCGTAGAGGGTGATACAGTGCAGCTTTTCTGCCTCTCCCCATTTTTCCCCTCAGCACTTATTAGCTGGGTTTCTCATAAAGAGCCGGTGCCAAGGCTAAGCACCCACTGCTGTGCAAACACACCAGGCCTGACTAGCTCTCTGGAATGCTTTATATGAAGTCAAATAAAAGAGGAAGCTGGGGAAGTGGGTGTGTCGTCTTACTGTCTCTGCTCTCTTCGCTGCCACCATTTCCCCCACTTGAAAGACAACGTCATGGAATAATTTGTGTACTGGTGCAAGAAATGTTCCCAAACAAACCCGACATGATGTGTCTACAGATCGCAGATAACACAGCTTTGCAGTTCAGTCATGTGTTGTCCCAGAAAGATTTTCTCTACACTTCAAATATTTTTTTTTAGGGAATAAGACCAATTTGTTTAGATTATTGCATACAAGGGATGTGCATTCCGAGCAAAAATAATATTCAAAAATCACTGGGTATTATTCGATTATTATTTGAAAATCGCACCCATCTCCTGCATGCACACACAAACACCCATAAACAGAGAGAGACGGATTCACACTTTCAATCTGTATGATAAACTGCTTTAGAAAATAGGCTACCTTAACTTAAGCTATATAATGATTGTAACGTGCTGAAACATTAATATAATAAACATAAATATAATAAACCGAATGCTGGCACTTATTAACATAACAGTCTGTCGATTAGCATAAACTGCTCTTAAGGCAAAAAATGGAACCCCCCTAAACGAGATGGGAGGAAATATGTTACTTATATATATCTTCTGTCGCAATTATATCTTTGGGCAATTATACTATATAAAAATTGCAGGCATCAGGGAGCCATTATTAATACGTTGGGAATTGAATCCGCTTTTGAATGTGAGCTTGTTTTTTACTTTCACTTTCGAGATTCGCGTCAACACGTACGGAGCAGCACTCTGCTGTACTTGGCACACATTTGACAAGATTAGATGTTTTTCAGTTCTCAGGATCTGCAAATCATTCGTTGCATCCTATCAGTCATCTCTGTTTATGTGTTAAGTGGAATGTTATGTACTGTAATGTAACTGACTACCGCTAGCAAGTAGCTAACCATGTCCCTTAAGTGGCTCCGTAGCACGGGTTATTTGTTTTCCGCTCCTTTCTGAACATGGATTGAGCGACACCTCTTATTTGACATCGTCCCAAATTACTTTAACTGTAACATGCTACCCAAGTCTTTTATATGCCATGCAAGTTTACAATGTGAGCTTCTGTTGCCTTTGACAGCTTTTAAGTGCATTACTGGCAGCGCCACCCTACTTAGATGAATGCAATACCACCATATCAGCACGAAAAACATGGGGAAATGATAATATAATATAATATAATATATTCTATAATTAAACTAGTCGAATATTCGAAAATAGTGACCCATCCCTATTGCATACTAATGAAAGTAGTGATCGAATTATAATCAGATTTAAACTGCACATAGTCTGCAATAGTTATTTTCTATTTAGAAAAAAAAAAAATTCTGAGATTTATTTTAATGCATATAAATGGTATTTTTAGTTGATTTCTTTAACAATTTTTTTTGTGATTTCCTTTCTCTTTTTTTTTTTATTTTAATAAAATTTTATTTATTTTTTTGTTGAGATTTCCAGATGGTTTTTTTTTTTTTTTTTTTTTTAAATGAGAGTTTTGTCTGAATGTGATGTTGGTATGATTACCATGCAGTCTCTGTTTCTTTAAACCCTTGGAAATCTGCCCTGGCTTTCAATGCCAGTTAGACTCTTGTCTCAGGAGGGTGCAGACTAACTGGTAACGCTCCAAAGCTTAAGTTGCACCTGCAGGAAGAAAGAATATTAGGTTGTAAAATAGAGATGAGTGTGTGATGAGATGGAGGACAATTTCCCCCGTGTCGTTGGAAAAACAGCCATATTGTAAAGCAGCCATGTTGAAATCCAGCTTCATTGCTGGTATTACAGGGAGGTAAAGCAGCAGGATCCAACAGGGTAAGGAGGCAGCCCTGGCCCTCGGGTCCTGTAATTTTCAAGCTAAGATGGCCAAGATGATAGAACTGTTCTCGGCACAACCTTGTAGCAGATGTTTGCCCTGGTGCAATCTGTATAAATGTCAAATTGAAATCATTGCAAAGACGTTAGCCCTGCTGCCAGTGCCCTAGAGAGGCCCTTGTGTGATTAGAGGTATTCGGGCTTGGGCACTAATTAAAATGGCTAAAACTGGCGGCCTGCTCGATCGCCAGCAGCTGTCCAAGCTTGATAAAATAGCCTGCTTGTTTTGGTAAATGTTGTTTATGGAAATGTTGTTTATCTCCGTGTTCTTGGCCGTTTTGTATGGTTTAGACTCTCTTGATAGGCTATCCAAATAATTTATAATTCTTTCTGTAAAGTGTGTATGAAGAGTGGGCTTGGATAGCCTGTGTTTTGTTTGCTCGCTGGCTTTCTGAACAAAGCTGTGGCTGTAGAACTTGATCTTTTGGATTAAAGAGATCGACCCCCATCAAAAAGTCTTGCTGTGGCGTATTTTTGCCTCCATTGGCTAAAAGTGCTTACGGCAGGGAAACAACTGCTGATTCCTCTGCTTGTGCCTCGTTGACCTGTGAGCGCACACGGCTTATTCTTTCTTTTCCAACAATAAACCGGCAGCGCAGCAGGGATCCGCTGTCTATTTAACATCCTTTTACACCCTGCCCTATCAGCCAAGGCCATTGTAGCACACTTTTTTGTCTCGCATTTGCCTGATTTAACCACAAGGTTGGGCAATCGTGTTTGAATGGAGCCTGTTTTTGCAGTGTGCCACATTGCTTTGTTGACTTTGGAGCAAGGTTACAGTAATATACGTCTCCACTCAATGCAATTTTTCAAGGCTCTTCTCAGACGGTATAACAGCTGCATTTATTTTGATATATATATATATATATATTTGTTTAGACAATGTTAAATGTTGCGATATATAAAGTGATCATTTCTGCAGTTTATTTTGCAGTTAATATTATAATAAATTAATATATAAATATTAAAAAAAATAGCTAAGCTAATGAAGACAACATACAAAAATCTACCATAAGTCAAGTGCCATAAGTTAGTCAAACTTCTTTCAACTCTCTTTTCGTGTTACAGAGGCTTACCTCTGCATGTCCCTCCCCTACATGGGCACAATCGATCCCCATGCAAAGACTGGAAAGCACACGGTCCAACTCAACTAATTAATGTTTACAGCTGCACATTGCCTGTCTGTACCTAGTAACCAAATGTTCTCGTATCAAAAACCTTGTTTAACCAAGCAAATGCTCTTGAGGTTTTCTTCAGACTGGTTTGATTGTCTGTTGCTGTCTTCCATTTTCTCTTTCCCCCTCGCTGCCTTCCCTTGCATTCTCTGCTGCTCTCCTTCCCCTGTATTTGCCAGCCACAGCCTTAACCGTTTGGCTCACTGTCAAAGCAGGGGCCTTTTGTGGCTTCGTCACAAATCTGCCAGGAAAAACAGAAACCATCTGTTCAAGTCCAGGCCTGAGTGCGGATGAGTGTATAAATACAGGAGTTTAGGCCTCGCACCCATCCTACACACAGACTCGCACACGACCAGGAGGTCCAGCTACGGTTTCTCCCCAACGGCCTGCTGCAATGAAAAGAAGCATAATCTGTTGGAAATTACAGTTTGTGCACGCACGCTCGCACATCGTCGGTTTTCTCGAGGCGAAATCAGAGTGGAAAAGCATTTCTCTGTGCCGTGATAGGAGGTAAGCCCCTTCCTTGTCAGATAATCCACCCTCCAGAAATATTCTGCAGATGGAAGCATTCTGAAATGTCTCATAATTCCAAGCTTACGTTGTCAGTATCTCTCGCTCACTGGCACACACTCTTCTCTTCTGCTGAGAGATTCAGGGCTAATGGAGGAAATTCCACACACACGAGTAGCTTTACGCATTTATCCTGGCTCTGGGGGAACAAGCGATTTGGGAAAATTTATTTTAGGCCGAGTATTTTCATGTCGTACAAAATTCCAGTGCTATTTTAACCACAAATAATTTTTTAAACGCTACAGATTCATAAAGAGTTATGAAATTCACCCTCATTTATTCACCCTCATGTCATTCCAAATTTGTATGATTTCTCTCTTTTGTGCGGTTTTGTCAAAACGGTGAAAGTCAATGCGGTCTAAACAGTGTGCACATTGACTTTCAGTGCATCTTAAATAAAATACACTGCCTTTTGTGTTGTATGATAGTCAATCATACAGATTTAAAATGACATGAGGGTGAATTTTCATTTTTGGGTGGACAATTTTTTTGATAGCATAATGTTTTGCACTCTAGTGTATACAGAAAACAAAATGAAAAAAAGGGCTTATATTTGACATTTGAAGCTCGATACAGATTGTTGAGAGAAATCTCAGTTTTGTTTCCGACACACAAAGACCTGGCTTTGTTATTCAAGCTGTCAGTCTGAGCACTTGACACTAACTCGCTATGTGCATCCAGCTTCACAGGCCTCCACCGCGAACAGAAACTCACAGGAGACATTTCCTCCCCCAGATGTCATCTTTTATTTTGCTTCACAGTAGGACATCTCCTTATATAAAAGACTAATGGCTGCTTCTTTGCCCGTCCTATGTTTCTTTGCGACACCTTGTGAAAATTATTGTGAAAAATCTGTGCGACTAAAATAAACGTAGTGTCTTGTCAGAAAGAATGAACAGCGCTGAAGCGAGTGAGGGATGAGCGAAAAACCCGGAGCCGTGACTTGGCACAGCCCCTCCATGCTTCTAATCAAATCGTCTTTCCTCTTCCATCTCCTCTCTTCCAGCTTGAAAGGGGATTTTTCTATAGCTCTCCATCGTACAGTTATCGCCCAAGGAAATTTGTCACCACCACAGATGATCCTCTCAAAACATTTCAACACACTTTTCATCCTCAGTCGCCTACTCCTCTACATATTGCTTCAGCAGATTGCATTAAACATCACTGCGTTCTCTTCGCCCGTGGATGTCTGCTCTTCTCCACCCTTGACACCTGTCTTGATAGCCTGTGGACTAAATTACTTTTGAATGACCACGGTGATTCCTTTCACAGTGTTATTACGCCAAACCCCAGCGAATTTTGCGTCTGCCTTCCTCTGGGATGTTTAAGAGCTATGAAGTGCTCCGGCGAAAATGGTTGAGGGCTAAAATGACCTTTTCTTTTTATCTTCTGTAGCATTAAGTTGAGGTTTCATGCTTCAAAGCTCACATCAAATAGAGGGAGGGAAAATAAAAAGCAAGGGGCAACCGTGAGGAAGGGGAGGGGGGATGCTGTGGCGAACAGTCATTAGGCTGTGAAGAAAGCCAGCCCGCTGTCCTGCCGAAGAGTTTTGATCTGCACATTTCAATTAAATTTCACATCAGGAAGCCTGCCATCCTTTGGCCTGCACCTGCGCCCTGACCGACCCTGCCAAAAAGCCTTTTGCTCTTAGACGCGGGCCCGGGCCTTTCGCCATTGCACGTTCCTCTCATCATATCAGATAAATAAACCGCAGGAGCTGGGCTTATTCTTAAGATTCCTAACAAGGCATTAACTCTCAGGTGTTTTCAGTGGCTCATTTAGTTCAGTGGCTGGGATACTTGAAGATGATGGCTGTCAGCCTTGTGTTTCTCATTTGGCAAGCATTTGTACCACCCACAGGTAATTGATATAATTGTCATAATTGATATTCCTCGTACGTGTGTCCATTGGGCCACTCAGAGATGGGATACTCTGTGTCCAACGCATGTGGAAACATTTTGAGAACATTCCTCTACTGCTCAGCATGCATTTTTGATATTTTTGTGAATTTTTCATGATTTTTTTTTTCTTCCCTCCAATGGCATATTCTGATCGCTCCCATTATTTTTAAGACCAAAAAGTGGATTTAAATTTGAAACACTAAAGCCCTCGCTTTAATGCAACTTTCCAAGTGCTTCTTGATGGAAATGATGCTGTACCTTAAATGCTTTTGGAAAATGAGGCAGTCAAAGCTCATAAGAAGCTGTAAGGGCGAGACTTATCTTGTGTGTTTGCCCATGTCAGACATGGTAGCTTAGCAGCCCAACCTCAGTTTTATAGCCTTTCCATCAGAGTGCTGCAGCATTTTTTTTGTGATTTATGTAAATATAATTCATATACTCAAGTGCAGGCATCCGAAGCGAATCTATATGGTTCAGTAAAATTCACTCAAGCAATAAAATAGCCTATGAATGGTCTGATAGGATTCGAAGTACATGTTTTTCTGCTTGCTGCCAAGAATAGTTTGAAGTGTTTGCCGTAAAGCTGTTAATGTGTTGGGGAGAGCAGCATTTTAATGACCAATTTATGTCAAGAAGAACAGCCGAAGCAAAGAGGGAAAGCAATCAATACACATTAAAGATACCCAAGCCCCATTCAGCCTGAGTTTAACAGACCATGTCAAACCTCATGACTGTCCTCTTCACTCATTCCTGCACCAATAAAACATGCTAAAGTCTCAGCCGTTGACACGCCAGCCATTCCAGTGCAGTGCCTTGAAATGAATATCCAAAATCAGGCAAATGATTCTGTTAATAAGAAACGGAAAGGTATAAAAGGAGAAACAAGAGGAACCACCGCAGGAAAAGTGCATAATTGCTTCTCCACCAGACAACGGTTTGTGTGTATTTTGAGTGTGTCCGGAAAGCGACAGTTAATTTGTGCAGGCTGCCTCAGCAAAGCATCTTCTGATCCATGATTGCATGTGTTAATGTTTCAGTAGGGTATTGATTTCCTGGCTGGCTTTTGTGCTCGGGATTTATACGCCTTACTCCCTGGCAATCGCGCCCTCTGAATGTTTGATTAAAGTTCAATTGACTCTTCTAGCGCAGGGGCTTGGAGCCGTTTCACTCCCTATTTGTAGCGCCAAAGCTCTCCCTGACATGTTCCTTTGTTTCCATTCAAGCGCCTGCCACCCAGGCAGCCACCAATGTACTGATCCTAATATCCCAGCATTCAGAGAGCTTCGCTGCCTAATCCTGGGACAGCCACGGCACAACAAGCCGGCCTGCTGGCAAACCCGGCATGGATTCTTTGTCCAGGACGCTATACTTTCTCCCTTTCTTTCTGTCTGTCATAAAATCTACACTGATGTTTTCAGTGCAGCTGCCTTATCAGTTTGACATTTGAGGTCGTTTTGTTCGCTTATCAAGTCAGGTTTACATCCAACAGATCAACATAATTTTTTTTATAGTAGTTGAAAAGTTTCTTTGTTTGGTTTCACTCACTGAGGCTGTCAGAGTGCTTGTAAAAACAGCTTGTTCATGAGATGTTTTTGTGTTTTCGGTCTCACAGGGGGAGCTGATCACCTTTTACTATTATTGGAAGAAAACCCCTGAGGCTGCTAGTTGCAGAGCCCACCGCAGGCACCGCAGACAACCCGTCTTCCGCCGGATTAAGACCCGCACTGCTTCCACTCCCGTCAACACTCCCTCCCGCCCACCTTCCAGCGAGTTCTGTAAGTGCAATCTGCCTCACTTCCCCCTAAAGACAGAGAACAGACTCTTGTCACTGCTACACATGACATCTTTGAAACTCCCAGGACTAGTATGGCTTTTCAGAGCACAGATCCCCCTCTGTGATTCTTCAAAGTAAACAGCTGAAATCTCATATCCGATAAGAGACGCAACAGGGAGGGATCGCTCTTATTATGTGTACTGTACTTGTCTCTTCAAAGAGCCACTGATAATGTGTTGAGTGCAGCATGCTTGTCCTAAAGAGACTGTAGTTGTGAAATGACATTCATTAACCAGCATGTTTGTCTTTTCCAGTGGACTTGAGTTCAGCCAGCGAAGATGACTTTGACAGTGAAGACAGCGAGCAGGAACTGAAGGGATACGCCTGTCGTCACTGTTTCACTACCAGTGAGTGCTTGATTTATGTAACTATCAAATCATGTTGGTATTTAGACAAACAGTACAACTGTGATACTGCTTTTATGCAGCAGTTCAATGAACAAGTTAATATAGAGTGAGAGAAACGGTGAACATTGGGTTTTGTCAGTCCTTCGGTTGTTCAAGGGTGAAATGATGGAGGTATTACTCTAATATAGTGATAGTATGAGACGGGTGAAGACTCTGTGCGAGTTCTCCCTTCAGAAGACTTCAATAATCCCCTCCGCAGGCCTGTAATTACTCTCAGTTTGAGAGTGCTCTGATGCTCGGCCCCATCCCTCATCTGGCAGATGGACATCAGAGTGTGTCATTTTTAATTTAATCCAATCTGACACTTACGCGTCCGTTTTTTGCCTCATTAAATCCTCTGACCTGTTGGATGCAGTTGGCATTCCTATCACTCTCACTTCAGATTTGAAAACATCCTCAGCATGAATGAGTAACAGTCTTTGACCTTAGCATGTCCATGAGGTGTTTGGCTAGGCCTGGAGCACTTCCTGTTAGTAATGTTTAATAAGCAGAGTTCAGCTGAACTTGAATTTGTGTTTACAGCCTCCAAGGACTGGCACCACGGGGGTCGTGAGAACATCCTGCTGTGCACCGACTGCCGGATCCATTTTAAGAAGTACGGCGAACTACCCCCCATTGAGAAGCCTGTAGACCCGCCACCGTTTATGTTCAAACCTGTCAAAGAGGAAGACGATGGGCTCAGTGGGAAGCATAGCATGAGGACTCGACGGAATCGCGGCTCAGTAAGACACCATACTTTATTCCTTTTTAGTGGCAGTTTAACGGCATATAATGTGTTTTAGCATTATTAGCAGTGTTATATCAGATATTTTATTATTCGGTTCAGATGTCAACGCTACGAAGTGGCCGCAAGAAGCAGACCGCCAGCCCAGATGGCAGAGCCTCACCAACCAATGAGGATCTGAGGTCCAGCGGGCGGACCTCACCCAGTGCAGCCAGCACCTCCAGCACTGACAGCAAGACTGACTCCAAGAAACTCAGCAAGGTACGATCTACACGACCAGACTATAGCAATCAGAATTACACTGAGAATCACAGGACCTTGTTTTCAGAAGAAACTTGTTTTCATTCTGTCCAAACAGAAGACAAAGGAAGATGCGCCATCGCCTATGAAGAGTGCCAAACGTCAGAGAGAGAAAGGAGCCTCGGATACAGAGGAGTCCGAGAGGACAAGCGCAAAGAAGTCTAAAACGCAGGTAAGGAAACTCCTACTAAACAAGCAGCCTCTTATTAATTATTTTGTGTACGAGTGTATCTCTAAACCAGAAACAGCTTGTACAGTACTTTTAATCAGTTATTTTCGATACTTCTCAATGTGTGCTGCTGCCATGAAGATGGTTGTTTGACGATGTATTTTGGAAATGTGGGATTTGTTTGGGAGAAAAATGATCAACTAGAGGTTTTCTTGGAAGAACAGTTCTCCGTTAATCCAAAAGACATAAATAAACTTAGACTAAAGTTCACTGAAGGGTTCATGGCAGTTCTATTTGACCCAAAGTCCAGTGAAGACGCTGGATTTTACAGTTGTATTTATTTTGGCCGTTACCTATGGTGATAATGGAGTGATTTCATATCCTTTAAATGTCAGGAGTTCACATTACAACTCAAGCACTGTGATATGCAAAGGTTATTTGTTCTTGATCATGACTGCACCCATTATTCGGTCATTAGTAACTGCCGCTATGGGCAAGTTTATTGACCCTTCCTCCTCCTCTCCATCTTCCACAGGAACGGCCAGACTCACCCTCGGAGTGTGAAGGAGAGGGCGAGGGTGAGAGCTCGGACGGTCGCAGCGTAAATGACGAGGGTAGCAGCGATCCCAAGGATATTGACCAGGACAACCGCAGCTCTTCTCCAAGCATCCCCAGCCCACGTGACAACGAGAGTGACTCCGACTCCTCGGCGCAGCAGCAGATCCTTCAGGGCCAGCACCCTCCAGTCATCCAGTGCCAGACAGGGGCATTACCCCCAGTCCCTCCTTCTGCAGCCGCAGCCTCAACGCCACCCGCCTCAGGCGCACCTTCACTGTCCTCTCAGCCATCCCCATCCATCCCCCCTACCTCCATGCCTCCTCAGCAGATACCTCCAGCGGGTCCACTGGCTCTCATCCAATCCGGAGCACAGAGGCTGCCCTCACCTCACTCCCCACTGCAGGGCCTGCCTCAGCCACCTCCACCTCCTCAAATCGGCCCTCAGTCTCTGCAGCCTCCACTACACGGCCCCATGCTGCCCTTGGGCCATCCTTTGCAGGCTGGGCCATCACACATGCCCCTCCCTCACGCTTTACCTGCTCAGTCCTTCCCAATGGGTCAGTCTCAGGTTCCCCCTTCAGCTCTCTCGGGTCAGACCCAAGCCACCTCCCTGTCTCAACAACAGCGACCTCACACCCCTCCATCCCAGTCACAGTCCTCCTCACAGAGCGGCAGCCAACCTCCCAGAGAGCAGCCTCTCCCTCCCGCAACATTGCCTATGCCCCACATCAAACCTCCACCAACCACCCCCATCCCACAAATGCCAAACCCTCAATCACACAAGCATCCCAGCCACCCTCCATTCCCACAGATGCCTTCCAACTTGCCCCCTCCGCCCGCCTTGAAGCCCCTCAGCTCTCTATCCACACATCACCCTCCCTCCGCCCATCCGCCACCCCTTCAGCTCATGTCTCAAAACCAGCAACTTCAACCTCCACCCGTGCAACCTCCAGTGCTCACCCAGTCCCAAAATCTTCCAGCAACAGGAAGTCAAGTGCCCCCTCCGGCTCCTCCACTCCCTTCCTCTTCCTCTGCCTCACACTCGGCGCCTTCTCAGCCCCCGTTCCCTCCCCATTCCTTCTTGCCAGGCAGCTCTCCCGTCCTGTCACCCTCCACCGTACCCTCCTCCGTTGTGAGCTCTATGTCTGCGCTGCAACAACCACCCTCCTCCATATCCATGCCCCTGCCTGCATCAGTCACCGCGCCCTGTCCGGGACCCTCCACTGTGCCACCTGTGCAAATTAAAGAAGAGCCTCTGGATGAGGTGGAGGAACCAGAGAGTCCTCCACCACCACAGAGGAGTCCTTCGCCCCCACCCACCATTGTCAACACTCCCAGTCATGCCAGCCAGTCAGCACGGTAATGATTTGTTATATTTATTAAACACATTGATATTTTTATTATAGCCCCCCTCCCCACAAAACAAAAATAAATAATGAATTATTATTGCTGTTGTTATAAAAAAAATTCCAAATGATGATAAAACTATATTTGATTCAATTTATAAGAATGATATATTAATTTATAATTGTTTATTGTAATAAAAAAAAATCTGTTTTTTTTTTTAACAAAGAAATGCACTCTATGTACTCACACTGTACACTGTATTTTATATGTACAATAAGAGTAATTGCAAGAAAGTGGAGATATGGTTATTGTATGTGTCATTTTCCTTATTATATATTATATAAATATTATATTTTTATTCAAATTGTATATTATTAATAGTTAAACATGTTATCAGGTTCTGTTTGCAAAATGTACTTGTTTAAAAGTTGTTAAATAGCGCTATTAATGTAGTGGCCTAATTAAACCTGCTTCAGCTCTTCTGCAGTCATCAAGTGTAGACAGGACACAGATTAATGACTGCATCATAGCACTGAAAGCCTCCATCAGAACATGAGCATGTCTTTGTAGAGCTACTGTGGCCTTGTCTCCCCTTCAGTGAATAGCAATAAGCTCACTAATGCACAGAGAGAGCAGCTCTTTATGGAACTGGTGATTAAATGGATTGATTTGAGTGGCTCTAGTATAGTATAAACGAGAGGACATGTCAAAGGTTATTTATTTGTAACAAAGTAATTGCATTGCTTTTTTTAATGGCTGCAAATTCAGCCTGTGAAAATATTTTCATAGCTAATGTGTCACATAAGAAGAAAGGTTGGACACTACAAAATGACTCTGACAGTAGTCATTCTCCATGATTATTCTGATGGTCTTCCCGTCTATCCTGTTTACAGGTTCTACAAGCATCTGGACAGAGGTTACAACACATGTGCCAGAACAGACTTCTACTTCACACCACTGGCCTCATCAAAACTGGCAAAGAAGCGGGAAGAGGTGCTGGAGAAAGCCAAGAGGGAGGCGGAGCAGAAGGCACGAGAAGAGAAAGAAAAGGAGAGGGAACGAGAAAAAGAAAGGGAGCGGGAACGGGAGAGAGAGAAGGAGGCTGAGAGAGCTGCTGTAAGTTTTGGTCTAATGTGTTGCATACAAGTTGAAATGCAACTTTATTTGATGGTTTCAGCTAAAATTCAGTATTAGGTTGCTTACTATATCTTCTCTGTCTTTACAGAAAGCTTCCAGTTCTTCGCATGAGGGTCGCATGGGTGAACCCCCGATGGGGGGATCGGCTCATATGCGGACATCTTTTGATCCACCACCCACCACCATCGCCACTGTGCCCCCTTACATTGGCCCTGATACTCCCGCCCTGCGCCAGCTCAGCGAATACGCTCGTCCCCACGTCATGTCCCCCACCAACCGTAATCATCCCTTCTTTGTCTCGCTCAACCCCTCAGACCCTCTCCTGGCCTATCACATGCCCGGCCTGTACAATGCAGACCCCAGCATGCGCGAGCGTGAGCTGCGGGAGCGAGAGATGCGAGAAAGAGAGATCCGTGAGAGGGAGATGAGAATGGAGAGGATGAAGCCAGGCTTCGAGGTCAAACCTCCAGAATTGGAGAGCCTGCATCCTTCCGCAAACCCCATGGAGCACTTTGCCCGACACGGGCCCATTGGTCTCCCGCACATGGCTGGCCCACATCCATTCGCCTCCTTCCACCCCGGCCTGAATCCCCTGGAGCGGGAACGGCTGGCACTAGCCGGGCCGCAGCTACGGCCTGAGATGATGTACCCCGACCGGTTGGCCGAGAGGATACACGCCGAGAGGATGGCCTCTGTGGCTAATGACCCCATCGCTCGGCTCCAGATGTTCAACGTGACGCCACACCACCATCAGCACTCGCACATCCATTCACACCTACACCTGCACCAACAGGACCCGCTGCACCAAGGTGAGGGACCATTCACTCTAATGTTGTGTGCTGGATTGTTGTATTATGCCCACATGGAATCTCATGCATATCTCTTGCGATTATGAGATATATTAGCTTATTTCATTATGCATTCAGTTTCAAATAAGCAGCTGTGAAAACAAACTTGATTGAATCCATTCCATCAGTTTTCATGTAAAATAGCCCAACATTTTTTAAAATGTCCACAGATTCCATCTGGGCCACTGAAGATTGTTTTTTAAACAATTCTGTGATTTAGTTACTCACCCTCGTGTCGTTCTAAACCCTAACGACCTTTGTTCGTCTTCGGAGCACAAATAAAGATATTTTTGATGAAATCTGAGAGCTTTCTGTCCTAGTATCTTTGTGTTCTGAAGATAAACAATGGTCTTACGGGTTTGGAACAACATGAGGGTGAGAAATCAATCAACATTTTTATATTTGGTGAACTATCCCTATAGTCAAGGGTGCACGTAAGTGGTCCGCAGGTCCACATGCGCGACCAAAATAAAAAATGCGTTAAATATGTTCTGACATCGCATTTGCGTACCGACATGGTTGACCGCTGTTAATACACAATTACCATTTTAGATCACAAACTGTACTATATAAGTTTTATTTTCAACCTGAAAGCATAAATCTAGGCTATACCATGCCGTTTTCAAAGCACAATGCAAAACTGTGACATTCATCATCTGACGCTCTTTAATCAGCAGCGCTAAATCTGGAAGCGCGTATACTTACATGCCGGCAACCTGCCAAAATGAAAGCCTGCAGATTTTAAGTTTGAATATGATAAAAACACTTTAATATATTAAAGTTTTTACATTTTTATCCAAAGCGACTTAAAATTGGGGAATACATAAAGCGATTCTTCTTAAAGAGGCGAACAAACAAATGTAGTAGTAAATATTAGCATTTTATTTTTAAGTTTACTATAAAATGTATTTGTATTTAATACTAGGACTGCCTTTTATTTTTTATAATATTATCACACACTATTATTTAGTTTATTTACTATTATTATTAAAAAAAACTAAATAAATATAGTGCAATAATATTATTAATTAATTTTTTATAGTTATATTTAATGGGTCACACTATATGCAGTGTGAGGACCAAACCAAATCTCCAGGTTCTCTTATGAGAACCAGGCTGAAATAATTATGTTCACCCCTGCCTATAGTTTACGTGCTATTAAAAAAAAATAAAAAACAATGTATGTGTGTTTGTGTATATATAAATAAATAGGGATGCACTGATATTAAAATTCCATCTGAAATTTTCATGTTATGAACTGTAAATGGCCAATAAATGGTACAAATATTCAAATTCTGTATTTTTTTTCTAAATCAATTTGAAGTATGGTATTTGCTAAATATTATGTTTAAAAGTTTTATTAAATCATTCTATGTATATATAGTAACCAATATCAGTAACCAATATGGTACTGATATGTCATGCATCCCTACTATTAAAGGTTGTTGCACACTTGTCTTGTAAGCATGATGTTCATTTTTAATGTCAATGCTGTGAATATTAAATGTGTGTATCTGTATAATATTGACAATGTACCATTACAAAAAGCTACTCACACGGAGAAGGTGGTGGTGAATGCCTTGTGTGTCCCCCAGGTTCTGGGGCACATCCGCTTGTAGACCCGCTGGCCGGTGGACCGCACCTCGCCCGGTTCCCTTATCCGCCCGGAGCCATCCCCAACCCCCTGCTCGGACAGCCCCCACACGAACACGAGATGCTCCGGCACCCTATGTTCGGTAAGACACGTTCATGAGCAGCTTCTCCATCATTTGTCCAGGCATTGACTAATCAGTCTTCCCGTTTCATCTGTAGGCCCTCCATATCCCAGAGATCTCCCAGGTGGGCTCCCACCGCCCATGTCAGCGGCACACCAGCTGCAGGCCATGCATGCACAGTCTGCAGAGCTACAGAGACTGGCCATGGAGCAGCAGTGGCTACACGGTCATCACCACATGCACGGAGGCCCTCTGCCAGGACAGGAGGACTATTACAGGTCAGTCTCACAGCCTGACATTTGATAGAACGTACATGTGCTTCAAACATCTTTCATAATAACATACATCTCTCTTCTATCTCACTGTTTTTCAGCCGGTTGAAGAAGGAAAGCGACAAGCAGCTGTGATCACCCACAGACTCCCTGAGGAGCAGCAGGACACAGGTGGACACAGCAGAACAGTCACACACACGGGAACTCGCGTGTCCTAGAAACGTTTTCAGTTCGGCAGAGTGACAAGGATCGTCTGAGGAGCCTTCTTTCTGTTGTCATCTTTCTTCACTATTCCAGACTTCTTTTTTTTTTTTACGTCAGTGACTTTTTCGGGGGGTTATATATCGTTCAAGTAGTGACAGCGTCCTCAAGACTGATTGTGACTTTCCTGCATGAACATACTCTGAGAAGCTTCCCTGACGTCTTTTGTAGGTGCTAGAGAACCAGATACTTTGTCACTGTGCTAACTGGGGGAAAAACAGAGGAACAGAACAGTCAGAACAGGTTATATCTGAAAAGTGCTATCTTAAATTCAATGTTTATTTTAATACATTGTAGGAGGTTTTCATAATGTTAAGAAAAGCTGCAGCATGGCGTTTTTCTGTAAGTCTGTAAATAGTATATAAATATATATATATACATATATAATTATTACTATTATTGTTATAATTATTATTAGGTGTGGATTCCTAACAGAGTCGTTAGACCTCCAATAAAATAATTTTCTGAAGTGTCATCCCTTGTTTCAGAGGGGAAGGAGATGGCACTGTTCGAGCAGGTAACCATGTCAGATGGTTCGGTCCATGGAAGCGGGGTTCGCTGGGTAGAATGGTACCGGATTTGAATCCAAACACCTCTAGAGGTCAAAGCTCTGATGATGCTTTTTTATTGTTTTGTTTGTTTGGTTTCATATGTATCGACAGTCTGCGACAAACACTCATGACCATACGTTTCATTTCTTGGCTGAACTCAAACGGAGTTAGACGTTCAAAGCACTTGGAGGAGGAGGATGTGCGGTGCCTCGTGAGTATTGGGGCAAGTAGCCCATTTGGAAAGAATGAGTATTGCACTGATTAACCTCAGTTTTTGTTCCGAAACTATAATTGGATTTCTTATGGCTTTTTAAGTGCATTTCGAAAGCCGTTCGCTCTGTTTTCCGTGTACCAAAGTTGAACGGCTTTGTGTTTTGCAACTGGGTTCATATCTCGACAAGTTCCTCAGTGCTTTAGAGATTTGCGAAACCAACCGGACTGCTTTTTTAAGTGACAATAAGCGACATCTTGATGCAATTTTTTTTTTTTTACTTTTTAGATTTACACATTGTCAAAGGGTGCTGGAAAAGATAGCAATGCTACACCCCCGGGTTTGTCCTCACACAGTCAGTTTCCCGACCTACTGTACAGATTCATTGAACCATTCTCACTGTGAAGCCTGGGGGAAGAGGCTGGCTTGGATTGGAGTCTGTGTACCTGTGTGCATGTGTTCACAGTAGTGGAGACGACGACTGTGTTTGAGCTGCTCTCTGCATTCCTGACATTGCATTACCTATGATGCATGATGCCTCTTTAGTTGCTCTCCATCATGGCGAGGCCATTTGATAGCAATCATCGACTGTTACATGCAGTATTTTTGTTCATTGCGTTGGGTTTTCACCAGAATTTACGTTCGTTATTTGAAATGACATGCGTGTGTGGGCCTTTCTCGAGCGTACAGTTCAAAGTACAGTCAAAGCTCCTAGTACTGTTTTTAATTCTCCCTGTTTGGTTTTTAAAAAGCCATTGTGCATCCTTTGAAGAGTATGCATAGAAGCCTGTTTTTAGCAGTATACACCCAAAGCTGATTACTTTCTGTAATTGGACTGTCATGTATTTTTTATTCTGTCTCAGATGTATACAGCATTTTATTTTTGTTTTAAGCATTTTCTCCTTTTGTCCCTCTTTTGTGTCTTAAACCTTTGATGTTGAGTGTTGTCAATGGTTTAGCTTCTTGTTTCAAAGCGGCAATAGCAGAATGTACATTCTGACTGCTAAGATTTATATATACTGGTATCTTGAAGCTTATTGTATATATTAGTAGTCGCCATGGGATGACACAGTGTAAACAAAAAGTAGAGATAATTAAGGCAGATTGTGAGTCCTGTGTTCTCCCCATTTGAGTATTTTGTAATTTTTTTGACAAATTTGTGGAATTAAAATAAACTAAGTTACACCACATGGAAACCTGATTTCTAGTCAATATCACTTTTTGTTATATGACATGACAAAAGTAAATGTTCATGCTGCCAAAACAAGAACTGGGTTGAAGTGTTTTCTGTCTTCTAATTCTGGTCTTCAGCTGAAGCTGGGTTGGGTGGCGGCTTTATATGAGGGAGTATAAAGATTATTGCGCATAAGTGTGTTTTGTTGACCATATCATGCATATTGTGCTGCTCCAAAGTAATGCTGTTGTCCATCATTTTACAAGCACAATCATTCTGGGAAATGAGCTCATAAAGTGAATTCTGAGAATGGGTCACGGAGTACCAATAAATGGGAGACCAAAAATGGCCTGCAATCCACAAGAATTCTCTCGTTCGGTTGCCATGCATTAAACACACATCATTGTTCGAATGTACTCTATGAGCTAAAACCAGACTGGATCTGCTCTCTGTGGTCATTTCTATCTCGACTCAACCCATAAACTTTTAGATAGACTGAAATCCTCATTTTTGCAAACATAAAAAAAAAATATATATATATATATATATATATGTGTATGTGTATATATATATATATGTGTATGTGTATATATATATATATATATATGTGTATGTATATATATATATATGTGTATATATATATATATATATATGTATGTATATATATATATATATATATATATGTGTATGTATATATATATATATATATGTGTATGTATATATATATATATATGTGTATGTGTATATATATATATGTGTATGTGTATATATATATATATATGTGTATATATATATATATATATATATATATATATATATATATATATATATATATATATATATATATATATATATATATATATATATATATATATATATATATATATATATGATTATTGCTGAGTGATGTTAAAATGTTCATAACTTCTCTATAAACCTACCTCACGGCCAAATATAGTTATTTGGCATGTCATTTGCATTTTTTATAAACCTATGTATATTAAATATTTCATGAACAATTGTATTTTAATTATGCTCCTTTTCTCCTGCAGTTTTTTTTTCTAGAATGTAAGCACATGCATGGGAATTAGGAATTTCAATTAGGCATATTTCTGTGTGCGCACATGTCTGCACATGCCGATACTAAATAAGTTTAATTAAACAGTCATTATTTACAAAAACAAGAATATATAAAATGTAGTCATGCATAATGAAAATGGATATTGTACAAAAATGTATGTGTATACAAATATTTTACAATTATTTATATACAAATATGAATTCATAATTACAAAACAAATGTAACTAATATATGGCATATTCAGAAGAAATATGGAACTGAATTCATATTTTTAAATATTTAATATATGTTGGCAAACACACACACATACAAACAATGGTTTTGAGTCCATTATTTCTATCTTTTGCAGTAGTGTCAGTAGTAAATATCATTTACATTTAAAAAAAACATTCATTTTGCCATTAATTGTAACAAGGAGTTTGACAACAGCCAGTGCTGCACACAGATCTGATCTCACCATCATCAAGTCTGTCCGGAATAACATGAATAAAAAATAAAAAACTGAGACCGACTCAAGTCAAGTCACCTTTATTTATATAGCGCTTTTAACAATACAGATTGTAACAAAGCAATTGAACAGCATTAAATAGGAAAGTAGTGTGTTAATAAAGCAAAAAGGCAGTGTATAAAGAATTCAATGATGTCATCCAGCTCAGTTCAGTTAAAACAGTTTACACTAAATCCAGAAGAACTGGCAACATCTCTAAGATGCTTCAAGAAACCTACCTGCAAAGCTACAACACTGTTAAAAGATTTAGGTACTTGTGTAAAGTACCTAAAATGAGTACTGTAAAATGAGAATGCTGTCAAAATATGTCAACTAAATTTTCTTTATTAATTTGATCAACTAAAATAAATCAACATTTGATGGACCATCCTTTGCTTTTAAAGCAGCTTTTGCCCTCGGTGCACTTGCGCATAGTTTTCAGGTTTCTGAAAGGGGTCATCGGATGCTACATGCTTGCAGTTGTTTGAACTGAAATGTGTGCTGGCAGTATGTTTACACAGCCACTCTATAATGATAAAAATCCAACTAGTGTTTATTTGTATTTTTTTTTTTTTTTTAAATCTAATAAAATCTTTACCCCTTTCTCAAATCGAGCCAATCTCATATGCCTCTCTGTGTGATGTCACACAGACAGGCCCCTCCCACGATAGTTTGATTGGCAGTAGCATTAGCATTAAAGGTGCACTGTGTAATTTTTAGCGGCATCTAGCGGTAAGGTTGAGAATTGCAAACAACAGCTCAGTCCCCCGCTCACCCCTCCCTACGGTGCTACTGTGGCCGACACAGGTCAAGATGTCATCGGTAAAGACAACGAGATTTCAATGAGATTTCTTGAGATTTCTTCAATGATTTACAATGAGATTTCTTTACAAAGGTAAATCAAGGAATTATATTTAATTATTCAGTAAATCAATGTTATTTGGAATGTTAATGTACTTGTTCATAATTGTGTCAGGGTTTTTTTGCAAAAACAACGAAGTGACGAAACGCTCTGTAGAGCAGTTTGTCCGTTTAGGGTTACTGTTGATGGTGGCGACTTCCATGTAAGGGGGACCCGTTGTGTATGTAGATAGAAATAGCTCAATCTAAGGTAATAAAAACATAACAGTTCATTAAAAAAAGTCTTTATACACCTCTGAAAACATATTATACATATTGCTTTTCTGTAAATAAATTGTTGCAAATATTATGCATTTCTCCCCCTAGTGGCAGTCGCACAGTACCTTCAAACTGGTCATGCAGCAACCATAACTTTGGCATAATCATTAATGGTAAAATTAATGATTTTAATGAATATGCATTCATACATTAATTATAATCAAAAATCAAATGTCCCCCCTAAATAAAAACAGGTTTTATGGGACTGATCAACATTAATAAGGAAATAATAATTATAAAATAATTATTCTAAAGCATAATTTCACAGAAAGTGTTTAAACAATAATGGTAAAGTGAACAAATTATTGGTAATTCTGACCTCGCCCCAATAGTTTTGATTAGAATACATCACATCGGGTCAGGCTAGTTTTACTATGCATAACCTCATCTGCATACCATTTCTATGCATATTCCCATCAACGTGACACCATATTTAACACCGTTAAAGGTAAAAGACATTGGAAATATGAGATATGGACTATAAATTATATTTGTGCCATGCACAATTTTTATTGCTAAAAATGATCCAGTTGTTACGTTTTAGCATATAAAAATCCCTAAAAACAAAACTGTTTAAAATCGTTCTCAGATCAATATTTTAGAGAGAAGTTGTTAAATTAAGAAACTTGTAATATATATTTAAATTGATATATAATATTTATATATGTGACACTGGACCACAAAACCAGTCATAAGTATCAGGGGTATATTTGTAGCAATAGCCAACAATACATTGTATGGGTCAAAATGATCGATTTTCCTTTTATGCCAAAAATCATTAGGATATTAAGTAAAGAACATGTTCCATGAAGATACTTTTTAAATTACCTACCGTAAAAATATATATAAATGGCATAAATGGCTGCCCACTGCTCCGGGTGTGTGCTCACAGTGTGTGTGTGTGTTTGTGTGTTCACTGCTCTGTGTGTGTGCATTTCGGATGGGTTAAATGCAGAGCACAAATTCTGAGTATGGGTCACCATACTTGGCTGAATGTCACTTTCACTTTTTTTTTTTAATATTTTTTAGCTTAATTTTTGACTAGTAATATGCATTGCTAAGAACTTAATTTGGACGACTTTAAGGGCGATTTTCCTCCTTTTTTTTTCATTTATTATTTTTCTTTGCCGTTTTTCAAATAGTTGTATCTCAGCCAAATATTGTCCTAACAAAACATTACATCAATGGAAAGCTTATTTATTCAGTTTTCAGATTATGTATAAATCTCAATTTAAAAAAATTACTGGTTTTGTCCAGGATCACATATGATTTATATTATATATACATGTAAATATATCTTAAATATATATATAAATGTATGTGTGTGTATTTATGTGTACATATACACGCATTTACAGTACACACACATATTATGTAAAACTTTTTTTTTTTTATGGCAAAACAGTCTAACTTATACAGTAGCCTATAACAAATGTATGAATTTTATGGAAAATAGCTATACAGCCTCATATGTTTAATGAATTATTTAAATGGTTTAATTCATTGTTCAGTAAAACTTAACAGGTTCCATTAATTAACATAAAAAAATACAGCATTTATTAACCATGTTCATGGTCATTTAAACTTTTAATAATACATAATAAAATCAAAAGTTGTGCTGCTAATATTATTAAATAGAGCTAACATTAACATAGTTGTATTTTTATTAATCAACATTAACAAAGAACATTAACTACTACAACAATTAGCTATTTTTAGTTAATGTTAAACTAATGTTTACAAAAGGGACCTTATTGTTAAGTGTTACAGATTGTGTTCTTTCATTCATTTGAACGATCTTTTGCTCACTTATCTTGAAACACATTTGTTTTCTTTATATTTTTGTGTATTTTTTTAATAGTCTTTCTTTAGTCAATTATATTTAATAATGTTATTTAACCTGTTTGGAGGACAACACTTTTTTTTTTTTAACTTAGAAATCATATAATGTGACGTAAAAACAAAACAAAAAAAACATGCTGTAATGCTTCAATGACTATTGTTAAAATTGTAATTGTCTCTTTATATACCCTTATTAAGCTAAAACAAATCATTTGAAAATCTTGCATTGCGCCACTAAATTATTTTAATGCATTAGGAGCACATGTGTAAAAAAAGGTAAGCTTCAAGCCCTGACTGTGCTTACATTTAACTGTGCTGTTGCATGTTACGTTACACTTGCAATTTGTATTCACACAGTGCAGTGAATAAGCGCTTACACATCCACATAAAGTGAACATAAAGGCCTAGCAGAACAATTTTCAAATCTGTCAGTGCATCTGCAATTTGTTCCTGTTTCTGTCTGGATCGCTTGAGGGAACGAGCAATTCAGTGTGAAGAGAGAACTTGAAAGTGCGTCCTCTTCAAAGAGGCCATCTTGAAGGAGACAGAAACGCACAGTAATGATTTCTGTTCTCTCCCTGCCTCTCTTATGAGGCTAGTGTGCAGTCAGTGAATATTATTAGGCAGCTGTTGTTGCTGTACGTCCCTGTGGTGTTAGTCACCGTGTATAGATGAGAAAGCTGCTCCCTCTGCTTAATGATATCCCGCTCTCACATTCCTGTCACAGCCGATCTCTATTCCCTCATGTGCTCTGCGGGACTACATTCACATTTGGCCGGTCCTGTGCATTCCACACCCAAACTACGCCAGCCGTGTGCACCCGCTCTCTCTTTCTTTTCACCCTCCTCCCTGTGTTTTTCGTCTGATCGTCCTTTTTTCTGTCCATGATGCTCTCTGTCTCTTAGCTGGATTACATTGTTATCCTCGGAGATATATGAAATCTCCATTTCACACTTATCATCTGTGGCAGCTGTCCACAGTCTCAAACATTTGCTTTGTGATAGTGTCAGTAATAACTTAAGCCTCTTCGGGCCACCTGCAGGCTCTCGAATGTACAGTACATCATCAACCTTGTGATCTTGTGTATTAGTAGTAAAATTATTTTTCATATCTGTTACATAAGGAGCAAGCATAGGTTTATTTTGATAGCATTAAAGTTGTTAAACCTCTAAAAAAATTTCAGATTCAATTTTGTGCCTAATTGTGACAGAAACATTTGCCATTCATCAGTGTTTTTTACCTTTTTGCCTATTTGGATTATTGTGGACTTTTTAGGTGTGATATTTTCTTCTCAAAACCAAGTAGAAGTATTGCTGAGGTTTAAAGGAGTGTTTAAATCATTCCATCCCAGGGTAAGTATTTTTGTCAAACCTTTTATTTTTTTTTTCATTAAAAACATTCAAAATAAGTACAGCACTAGCTGGAGTTTTGCTGTCAGATGCAATATAGTTAGTGCTGCTCAATTCTTTAATAAAAGCCTTTTTGTAAAGTCTGTATTACATCATGAGAGGATCACAAAGAAACCTACAGTGCAATGTGCTGCACAAACTGTTCTGTTCTGACTGGAATAATGACTGTTGAAAATAAACTTCAGCTGCTCCTTCCTTTGATAAATCTCCAGATATGCAAAGCTGTAGGTGCTACATAGCCATTACCATGGATTTTTCAGGTGTTAAGGAATAATACAAATTTAAATTTATATTAATAATAATAATCATATATATATATATATATATATATATATATATATATATATATATATATATATATATATATATATATATAAATAAATTTGCACCAACAGCTACCATGGCTAAAACATTTATAATGTTAGAAGAATGATCTCTATTTTAAATTCAATTTTAAATCTGTTCTTTTGTACATTCCATTAATCAAATAATACAATTATTTATTACCATCACAGGAATAAATTACATTTAAAATATTTATAAAAACAAAAATATATTTTTCAAGTGTAATAATACGTAATAATAATATTTTTCTTAATAAATGATGCAGCCTTGACATGTATATTTTGTGAGGTGAAGTGAAGTGACATTCAGCCAAGTATGGTGACCCATACTCAGAATTTGTGCTCTGCATTCAACCCATCCAAAGTGTACACACTGCGCCCGGGGAGCAGTTGGGGGTTCGATGCCTTGCTCAAGGGCACCTAAGTCGTGGTATTGAAGGTGGAGAGAGCACTGTACATGCACTCCCCCCACCCACAATTCCTGCCAGCCCGAGACTAGAACTCACAACCCTTCGATTGCGAGTCCGACTCTTTAACCATTAGGCCACGACTTCCGTGTGTTTACTACTAAAAGCCTGTGTGAATTAGCGCTGGGTCAGTTTTTCAACTTGAAAGAGACTATTTATCTGATAAAGACTGATTATCTTCTTACAACAGAACTGATTGCTCTAAGGTGTGAGATGTTGAGATGCACAGTGACGATGCTGGAATATGATTATATGCTCTTGTGGCCCTAATGAAAGAGGTGTTAAACCCATACTGTTAAGATGTTGACCTGTGGTTGCCCAGAGGGCTTCGGGTGAAACCACATGCATGAACTAGATGTTCTCTGGGGCCGTAGAGACAAGGAGCACCCTGACCTTGTGTGTAATGAGCGTTCTGTGATAGATCACCATGCCAATGCTCTCACTCGCCGCCTTGTGGGGCTGTCCGATTTCCCAGACACAGATAGATTGTTCTTTGTTTTTCTTCACACCTACACAGTGCAATTAATCTTCCCCGACTCCATCTCCATGCTCGACTCTAGCAGAGCAGACCGGTAGGTGATAAACTCACAGGCCAGGGGTAAATACGTCACGGCCTGTTGAAATATAAGAATGAAGCTTAAAATGCAAAGCTTAAAAAAAGAAAACGGTATTATTTATTTTTGCTCTATTGATTCAGATTAATTTTAGTTTCATAACTAGTTTCATCAACAGTCATCTTGCATTATCCATTAAAAAATAATGTTGGATCTGCTGAATTGCAAATTCCGTGTTTTGCATTAACAATCACAAGATATGTGGAACTTAAGGCTTGATTTCTTGTTCATTTTAAGCCAATTCTAACAAAATCCGTGTTTCAGTATCTAAACCAGCAATTCGTTAGACAAGCTTTATAAATTTAAAAAGCAATGGAAGTGAGCCTCCTCAAATATGTATTCAGAATAAATAACAACTGAAGTGACAGAGTTCACCATTGTTTTAATCAGTCATTGTTTTAATCAATGTTCATATAATGTAAAGTATCTTTTTTTCTTTCATACATGGTAGCCCAAAAATGAATAAAGCAGTTAAGCGTGACCCCCGGCCCAGCCTGAGGCTGTTTCGACAGATTTCACTGGTCACGTCAATCAAAGAAATACTAACCCTAAACCCGCACATCTTACTATTATAATAATCAGATCCATCTATCACTTCTATATATATATATAAATAATTATTAAAAGCAGCGCTGTTCAAGAATAAATAACTGCATATTTCATTCTGGAAATAAAGCACACATTTCTATATTACGCTCCCATTAATATTGGGTTTTAAAGGGGTCATATGAGGCCATTTAAATATTTCATTTCTCTTTGGAGTGTTACAAGCTCTTGGTGCATGAAGAAGATCTGTAAAGTTGCAAAGACTAAAGTCTCAAATCCAAAGAGATATTCTTTATAAAAGTTGTCCATGGCCTCCTAAAACGGCTTGTTTAAACACGCCCCCACATTTCTACATCACGATGTGGGAGGATTTGCATAACACAGCCCAAATGTTGTGGAGACGCTGTCTGTTTCATTGTGAAAGCGAAGCTACTTTGTTTGGCCTTCCAAAAGAAGACACAACTAGAAATCAGTGGATAAGTTGTATTTACAACACTGTTCCAGAACAGTTCAACACAAATATTCAGATGTGTGCAGTGCATTTTACAGAGGACGAGGAATGTTTCCTGAACCAGTAGCCTACAATGTGTCTGTGGCACAAAGGCTGTTTCTATAAAGTGGGGCAGTTCCAACTTTGCAAAGACAGTCTGACGCTTCTGACTCACAGCCTCTAAGTACTTTTTTTTATATTTAAATAATTTGCCAGTGATGATTCAAACGCAAGATTTGGGCAGTGTAGAGTGAGCTTGTTGTTTATTGTTTCTCCAATCACAAATGCAGAGATGGGTTTATGTTTACATGGCGTGATATGCAACGCAGTGCGTAAATAGACAGTATAAGTCATTATAATCAGTAATTATGTCCCTATGCATCAAATGCCTCGTTTGTAATGGGTTTATTGGTTTTGTTCATAGACTGTATATAAAAAATTCACCTCCCTCACAGTTGACATGAAGGGCAAAATTTGCTATATAGACCAAAACCACTTTTTATATCAAGCTGTAAACACAATTTTTTCTGCTGTAAAGTTGGGCATTTTAACGTGGGGAGTCTATGGGACTGACTCCCTTTTGGAGCCAGCCTCTAGCGGCCAGTCAATGAATTGCAGTTTTAGTCACTTCCGTGTTGGCTTCATGAGAGAGAATGGAAGGTCAGACCAGTTCACCAAATCAAACTGAATCATTTAAAACGGTTCGCGTCTCCAGTACGCACTAATCCACAAATTACTGAAGTTATTTGGTTTATAAACATGCCTGACACTGTCTCTGATGCGAGACTCTCATGACTTATTCAGTTACTCCTAACAGTTTATTGACTGAACTGCTAAAAGAGAACCGATGATGAGATGTGCACGAGCAGAGCAGCTGGACTGAGTCTCGTCTTGATGGGAGACAGCATCACAGTATAGTAAGGGGCGTAACATTTCCATCATAGCATGAGGCATTCAGCCAATCACAACGCACTGGATAGCTGGCCAATCAGAGCACACCTCGCTTTTTCAGAATGATGAGCTTTGTAAAAATTGACACATTTCAGAGAGTATTTCAGAATAATGTACATTATATGGAAAATAGTGTTTTTGAACCTTAAACCGCATGAACACATTGCATCACACAAAATAATGTTCTTTTTAGCAACATCAAATGACTCTTTAAATCCTTCCAAAATAATCTTGAGCAAATATTATAACATTCTATTGGCTTTCCCTTCTTGATGTATTGTCTTATATTATATTATGTCCGTTAGAGGAAGACTGTAAAAAAAAACAACACAACTTCAAAACTCCAAAACACACAATATTTTTACACTAAAATATAATGTGTATAATTACCTGTCAGGGTCTTTTGGAAAACAATAAAAGTCATTTTTACTGACATACTGATAGTTTTTCCAGTGGATTGCCCAGTTGCGTTCTTTTATTCCACTTTGACCTCTCTTTCGTTGTTATTCTGTCTATTTCTGTATATCTGTACTGTTGTCACCCCAATATAGCAGCCAGATATATATATATATATATATATATATATATACAATGATATTGTTTTTTTATTATAGATCATTGGTTTGGAACCACAAATGTGTTTATTTTAACCTGACGATGGGCAAATTAATAAGTAGATCGACTTGCTACAAATTATTGGCAAAACTAAAGAAACTTGTAGAAAATATGTGTTGACTTTGGGGTCAGGATTTCTGCCTGTCCAGAAGTAAATTGTTTTCTTAGACATATCTCTGTAGATAAAGCAGATCATACAGTTGAGCTCAAGGATATGTTGTTTACTTGCTACAAACTGCCACAAAACTAAACTCTTAAATCTTAAAAAAAGAACAGCAACATGACCCTTGCTAACCTTTTAATAAATACAGCAACAAACATCTTCCTGAGAAGTGCTTGTTGTAGCAGCCCAAACACAACTTTGTTGCTCAACAGACCAGTCTAAATATGAGCAGGACTGGTTTTCAGCCAGCTCTCGTCAATTTGTGTACAGTGTACACAGTCCTTGAACAGCCTGAACTTGTTGAAGGGGTTACTTTTAATTATTTTCTTAGTCTTTCTCGTGTCTTTTGCAAGCTAAAAAAAAAAGAAGATTTTTAAGGCTATCTGATCAATTGAAAGTTCAAAAATCTGCAATTTATTTGAAATCTATTAAAAACAGAACAGACTAGAAACACTATAAATGCCTTTACTGTCAGTTTTTGATAATGAGAAAAATTATTGATTATGTAAAAAAAATCTTACTGATACCAAACGTTTGATGATAGTGTACGTTTTGGCTATATGTTGCAAAATATGATTTCTGAGCCTTTTTTTGTCTTAACTCTGGAGCAATAAAACTGCTGATGGTGGTTTTACTGGTTAACATGGACTGGTTAGCTACTGCTGGTTGATGATCTCATAAATGCATCTCGTGGCTGCAAACATCATTTTCCTTAATTGACATACAGTACATAAAAAAGGGGTTGTGTCTTCTGACAAAATAAAATTCTCTAGAGTCAAAATAGTTGTTTGACTACAGTGATTAATCAACATTTGCAGCTCAGGTAATCAGCTACAGAACTGAGCAAGGAAAATAGATCCTGCGCCAGCAGAGCAGCTGAATTTGAGATGAATGGTAATGCTATAAACATAGCTTTCTCCAGGTATTATAGACCTCCTGGGTCACAGATGTGTGTCACCCGTCTGTGATGATCTAGTATATTGATTCAAAGGCCAGCAGCTGTCTTCAGGTGAAACTGAAATGGGAGCCAGGAGTGCTTTAGTAGAAAAATATGCTGAATGGATATATTTATTTATAATATATGTGTTCATGCATTTAGGCTCAGATAAGTGCTTCATTTAATTTCAGATGAGATGCCTTTGGCATGCAATCTCACACTTTCAGAAATATTATTATATGATATTAACTAACAGCACTTAAAAGGCAAGTGCTCTATAATGCAAGACAGTATTCCAGTTTAATAACTACATCCTTGGATTAGAAATGGCAGTGTTACAGTGATCAGATGTGATTTTTAATCCTTGAGATTCACAGCTTCAATGTAGCGGATCTGTGATTGCACAGCACTGAAAACATGTTAGAAGAATCAAACCTCCACAGATTTCTGTCTGTGTGCAGAGAGAGGAAATGTCTGCTTTTCAAATAAACGCTGAGCTCAGTGTAGAGAATATCATTTCGGACTAAGAGGATTCAGATTAAATCCTACTAAGAGCAGCTTGCCTGTCATAAAGAGACAGCAAAATAACAAAATAAATTAATGAATTAATAATAAATATTATTAATATATATTATGGCAGTGGTGGAACAATCCTGCTTTATTTTTCATAGCAAATGTTGTTGATAATCTAAGTGTTTATGCTCCATAATTACTTAATTTTTTTTTAAAGCAATTTAAACAATAGCCTACAGTATATGTTTATGTTGGCTGTGGTATTTTATTATTGTAAACTATTATATATATTTTTTGTATATATATATATATATATATATATATATATATATATATATATATGTGTGTGTGTGTGTGTGTGTGTGTGTGTGTGTGTGTGTGTGTGTGTGTGTGTGTGTGTGTTAGCTATTTTTACATGTTCAGTTTTCATTCTAATTTGTTTAATGTGTAGTAATTTTTTTTGTGTTTTAGTTTTTTGATATTTTCTTTCAGTTTGTTTTAGTTTTAGTTCAGCTGTAGTTTTCATTTGTTTATAGCATGTCATTTAGTGAGTCAGTTGCCCAGGCAGTGTTTTTGATATTTGTTTAGTTTTTTCATCTAATATTCATATTTTATTTCATTTCAACTTTATTTCAATTAACAGAAATGTAAAAAAAAAGGTTTACTTTTAATCAACGATAATAACCCACTAAGTTGATTACATTTTTTAAAGTAAAATCTGAAAAATATAAATTAGCTTATTATCTTTTTTCTATGCTATGAAGGGGAATGGGGACTGTCATTCGCCTGACATCTTTTATGTCCACATAAACAACATGGGAGAGTAAATGATGACAGAATTTTTGTTTATGGGGTGAACTGTCCCTTTAAAACCAATGTCTCGGGGCAAGTTACAGCTTTGGCGTTCAAACCACTGAATTAATTGCAGCGCCCCCTGGAGGCCGCTGGCTGACCTATGTCTCGTGTTACCATGAGCTCTTCCTGTTTAACACTCTTAATTAACGACTGATTGGAATTTGAACTTGACACTTATTTTTTCTGCCCAAATATGAGCATACCACACAACATCCCTGACAGAAAACACCGCAGAGCAGCACCATTAAATTACTCTAGAAAGTGGGACAAGTGCTGCCGTTTGGTATATGCTCCGGTTTCAGATACACGAATAAAGAACCTCACGATGTGTGTAACTGTGATACGATTCCATTCTTTTAGAGTCACGTGATTGCTTTGAAATTGGGCTGAGTGCGCCCTCTAGAGGATAACAACACGAGTGACATAGAGACGATTATTTGAACAGTTAAAATGGTGCATTTACTGTATGTATATGGACTAAAAACTAAGCTTGTTATTGTTAATGTTTTAAAGGTTTTATTGGTTTGATTCCGGTCACTCTGGCCTATTATATATATATATATATATATATATATATATATATATATATATATATATATAAATTAATTTTAGCACAGCAGTGATGTTTTAATTAAAGCACCTTTTTTCTGTGTGTATTTTTGTAAAGACCTGGGTCTGAATGTAGTTTTCATGATTGTGTGTGTAGATGTTAGCGTTGTGTAAACAGTGTTAATCCGACTCACTCACATCTAACCAGTCTTTGAAGGCAGGTGTGTCAATACTGAGAGCCGCAGAGGAATTTGCTTTAGCTGTTTTCTCCCATTACATAAGTATCACAGGAACCGCAGACAATAGATTTCCAATCAACAAATACAATTTTTTTTCTCTAGTTCTGGAACAAAATGTATCATTTGCAAGCAAAAATACTATGCATTCACATTAAACCTTGAGGACATGCGGTATAGGTATACCAGTGCATACAAATGCTCATAAAGAAGCTCATGTTGCTGAATCAGTCAGTTAAAAGCTGCTTGTGTAAACACTGATAATGGCTCCTCGGTTGACTAGACTTTGAGCAAACAGAGTGGAGGTGTGTGTACTCTGCAGTCAGTCTTCATTTACCTCTGCTCAGCACATCTCTGTGTGGGAGGTTAAAAGAGACGAGACAGTCCTCCATTTTGAATGAGATGTTCTTACCGGACATTAACTTGCTTTCCATAATGTTTGTTAAACTGTATATGTGATATGGTTTTGTTTATATTCATATCTCTGCGCCACTCTGTGTGTTTATTTTGTATCTCAGCCAGTGAACAGAAGATAGGACATGCTTCACATGCTGTATGCGGCCGTGTGTGTGTGTGTGTGTGTCAGTGGGAGTGTGTGAATATGTGTGACGCGAGTGTGTTTTTACTGGGTTATTTCCCTGGCTGGCTGATTTGATTTGATATTGGAGGGTTTGTGCTGTGTGGGCAGAGTGCTTGGGGGAGGATAGGGTTTGTAATGAGAAAGTGGTACGGGTCGGCTGTGTAAAACTGCTCCTGATGGGTCTCTTCAGCACATTTAATGAGGCCTGGGCTCCCTGCGTTCCCTAGACGACACGACTCCCTGCAAAACCTGGAGAGGAACAGTGTCCTGCTGTGCCACAATCCTCCCTGCCTCACTGTCTCTCCATGCACATTACAACACTTTCATTCAGTGTGTCCTACCTGCAGAGGGACAAGGCTTTTATGGTTTTTTTGGTTGGTATACAAGGATGTTTTACTTAGATTTGATTATAGAAATATATGTGGAACGAGGTTCTGTGTTTTCTCTGTATAAACAAACAGGCAGTGTCGTTTTGGGGCCACTGGCTAAAGACATATTTTTTATTTCCAAACTTTTGATACCACAGATGATCTCCTGTAAGAAAATATGAAGGCAACAATATACACTATATGGGACACACCTATTAATTGTTGAATTCTTTTGGTTCAGTCAGATTAATTGCCACAGGTGTATAAAATGAAGCACCTAGCTATGCAGTCTGCATCTGACAAACATGCAATTGCAAGTCTTGAAAGTGTGTAAAGGACACCACCACTGGACTCTGGAGCAGTGGAAACTCATGCCGTTTTATGGGTGAAACTTAGTTTTTGGCAGTTGGCAATAGAACGTTATTCATCTGATTGCATTGTGCCAGATGTGAAGTTTGGTGGAGGAGAGATATTGGTATGGGGCTGTTTTTTCAGGGGTCACTTACTTCCAGTGAAGGAAAATCCAAGTGTTTCAGCATAACAAAACATTTTGGACAATGCTATGCTTCCAACATTGTGGGGATGATTTGGGGAAGGCACTGTTCTATTCCAGCATGGCTGTGCCCCAGTGCACAAAGCAAAGTCAATGAAGATATGGTTGGATGAGTCTGGTGTGGAAGAACTTGACTGGCCTGCACAGAGCCCTGACTTTGACCCCATCAAACACCTTTGGGATGAACTGGAACAGAGATCAAGCCAGGACTTCTCGTCCAACATCAGTGCCTGATTTCACAAATGCTCTACTGGATTAATGGGTAAAAAATGCCCAGAGAAACACTTTGATATCTTGTGGAACACCTTTCCAGAAGAGTGGAAGCTGTTACAGCTGCAAAGGGGAGACCAACTCCATATTAATGTCTATGTATTTAGAATGCAATTTCATTATAGTTCCTGTTGTTGTAATGGTTAGGTGTCACAGTATTTTTGTATATTCATGTATAAGAATCTACAGTATTTATACAGTGTGAGTAAAAAAAAAAAAAAAACGCACTACTGGTTAAAAGTTTGGAATAAATAAGATTTTAGCTGTATTTAGTTGTGAAATGACATTGACATTGTGAAATATTACAATATAAGAGAAATTTTTGATTCAATAAATTCAAGGATAAGAGACTTATTTAAAAAAATAAAAATAAGAATAGTATATATATATATATATATATATATATATATATATATAATCATTATTATCATTATCATTATTATTATTATTATTATTATTATTATTTAAACTAATTGTTTAAAAGGTTATTATTCAATCTATTACCACTGAACTAAAGTTAAAACTACTTCAAATATGGACTGAAAGATATTGACTTTTTTAAATAGGTTCCACTTTCATATGTTGTGCAGGTACGCAGTCGGTCGTCTGCCGGGTCTGTTTCTCTGTCATGCCCCGACACAGCCACCAGAAGGCATCATATCCAAAGAGTAAGAGGAAATATCAGTCAGAGGTGTTCATCTCATGCAGAGACGCTACTTCTGTTCACCACAAACTGTGCTGCAGTCCTCATCTACACTCTGACCTGCACTCACTCTCCACTTCCTCTCGCTTCTCCTACCAGGAGCTAAATGTCGAGTGCATGTAGAGTACAATGAAGTACAGTACTGTTAATTATTACTCATTATTACTTATAATTTAAAAGATTTTTTTTAAATAAAAAAAGGCAAAGCTTTAATGTGCTTAAATACATATTGTTTGAGAAATGAGCAACATATGGTGCCACACTTCTTTTCACAAATAGTCCCCACCTTTATCACTAGGTGGTGCTAGAGACGCATGTAGCGGCTCATCAACACTGTGACATCATCATGAATGACACACATCAGTGTCTAAATGATGTTGGATCTCTTTTCTCTGATTGGAACAGTTAGTGCTCATTTAGCTCATTAGAGCAGACATCAGTACAATCATTATGGTTGGTTATGTTCGTGCAGGAAATGGTTCTAGTAATTCTGATATTAAGGTGAGGACCTCATTCGTTACTCCATGTGCCCAACAGGCTGCTACTAGGCTTTGATGTAATGAACATATTTAGATACAGCAGTTCAATCCATATGGATTCCTCTAATGCAGGGTTTTATAATTTGACACCAAGAAAAATTTATGGATTTTGTGAACAACTGATGGTATAAGATTACAAGACTGTAATACTACTACTACAAGTACAACAAATACATTGTATTTTATTAACTAAATGTTTTAAGCTTATAACAAAAAAATACATAAAATCAGAAAGTTTAAAATGTTATTTCAGATTTTATTTAAAGTGTGAAACCCACTCCTGTTTCCATGGTTATTTATTTTTTAATTTGTTTAATGATGATGATAATAATAATAATAATAATAATAATAATAATAGGTTTTTAATTAAGCCATGAACTTAAATTATGTTGGTCAGTTTCTTTAAATAAATGTATTATTAATAATAATAATTATTATTATAAATATAATAATAATAAGCATTAATTGTTATTTATAATAATAACTATTATATTTCTAATACATTTATAATAAAATATATGATTATAATAATTGTTAGAATTTTAAGGCATGAACTCAAATCTTAATATGAAGTAAATAATAATAATATTTATGTTTCAAGATGTTGTTTTTTTAGCACCTTGTGTGTGCTGAAATGTCCAGCATGATTTATTACAGCCTTTTTGTTCAGTGTGGGGATTATGAAATGGTCCTTTGCTCAAAAATGTTTTCGAAACCCTCATCAGTAACCCAAACATCATGTTATTAGTAAACACTCATTAAATTAAACATTAAATTGAACAGAATCAAACTTGAAGTTGATGTTGATGAACCTGGTGGGCTCTGCAGATGATCAGATTTCCTAAACTTGGCCTGGTGAAGATGAGTAAAAACACAGGAAGGGAGGACGGCGGTTGGAAAATAAACGAGTGTTTTGGTTGGTGGCTGTGTGTGGGAAGGCTGGATAAATGAGGGCTGGAACACAGGTGTGGGGGTATGATTAGGCTCCCAGGGCAGATCGTCTCTCTCTCTCCCTCGAACGGCCTCGTGTTGTTCTTCTTTTCGCTTGTGTGGAAGTTGTGAGGGCACCCTCTGGATTGCCTCACTGCCTGAGCATGCCGGACCCTGTTATCCGGCTATCCATCTGTGCTATTGATTTTTCTTTTTTTCATCTTTCCCCTCCCTGGGCTGGTGTTTGAGCACAGAGATAGGGAGCCGGAGGAGGCGGGGGGGAGATCTGAGCATGTTTGCAGGGGGTCGGGGGGACCGAGGCTAGCAAGGTCTGCCTAGCCTGGACCAATCTCTCTGAGCAAATGTGTGTGTGTGTGTGTGTGTGTGCCTGTACAGGCCTATGTATGTATCTATTCTATTTCTCTCTCTCTCTCTTATTCCCTCTCCCTCCAGGGATCACTTCCCCCTCGCCTTTCAGAGGCGCCCACACTGCACACGCTCCTGGCGGCGCTTCCCTCCTCCCCCTCGCCTGGCTGCCGTCTCCTCTCCCGGGGGGAATCAGCAGCGCTGCCGGCTCGCCCCGTGATTTGCAGAGATTTGTCTAAGTGAGAAGCAATTAGTGAGGAAGACTATTAATTTATGTGTGCTCGGGCCGACCTCCGGCTGGCTTGGGGAGAACTGGGGTGGCGTGACCACAGGGCTCCATGATGCTCTCCTCTTCGTTTCGTTGGCAGGAACAACACTGGCGTTCCCCGCTGCCACCTGCCCCCTTTGATTTCTATTAATGAGATAAACGCAGAGTCTCATACACTGAACTGTCATGTTTCTTTATGCGTTTGCAGGAGTCTTTTTGTTGAAGTGTTGACTAATCGCTTTGTGCAGCTTTTAGTGCGTGTGTTTCAGATTTAGACTACCTGGCACAGTAGTTGAAGGGTTTCCTGCAAGCCCCCACACACTTTCCATCGCAGATGATTATCAGCAGTTAGCAAATGCATGGAAAAGCAGTAGGTGTGGACTGTGTATGGGCCGTGGGAGGGTTCCCTCTGAGATTTGCTGTGGTGGGTATGGGCCAGGGGCATTTTCTTAGCGGAGGCGAGCTTACTTAAACAATACAGTAAGATTAAGATGTCACAGACAGTGCAAAAATAAAGCAAAACGTATAGTACACAAAATATTCAAGATTAAGTATTTTTATGGCATAATAACTCAATTGTGAAACTCACAGATAAAGCATCAAAGAAAGTATTTTGACCACAGTGAACTCATTGTTTTCTTATTGAGGTGTGAGTGTACGGTGAATACAGGTGAAATGTTACATTAAAGAGGTTTGGCTGTCAGTGTGGTCATGTTCATTTATAATATTTGCATCCACTCCACAAATTACCCAGAATGACTGAAGTTGTTGACAATTTCTGATTTTAAAATATTCAAAATTTAAATTCAAAAATGAAAATCCTGTCATAAATTTGGGTATTTGGGCAGTTAAACTTTGTTGTTGTTTTTTGTATAGGTTGGTGTGTTATAGGTGATGCTGCCTCTCGATATTTTACGTATTTTCCATAATATATCATTTTATGTATTGCTACTCCAGAATCATTTTTGGTCACTGTAAAATGCGTCCACAATGCTGCTGCAATATTAACCTGTTATAGCTTACTGTGTGAAAACCGATTTTGAACCACTAATGGGAACCAAAACTGTTTGCCTGCCAACTACCTTATATATATTTATAATATATATTTTTCTTTAATTAAAACATTAAATGAGCTGTTTAATGAGCACTCAAGACCACTCAAGGCTACATTTAAAGGTTAAAATACTGTATAACCTCCATATCTGTGATCATCATGACACTGAGAATTTGACAGTCCTAAAAGAAGGTAACTAGTAATAGCCTAAAACAATAAGTAAGATCAAATATTATTGTTAGTGTATAGTCGTTATTATATTTGAAGCAAAGTACAAACTTGAACTTTTTGACGTGGGTTTTGACAAAAAAAAAAAGATTCTGAACTTTTCCTCTTCATTTCAGAAGTCCAGTTAGTTCTGGTCCCTGTAACTTACCTTAGCAGAATTAGAAGCTTGAATAAATACAGAAATAACACCCATTCTATTATATCTGGTGAATTGAAGGCCTCCTCCTGAAGTCAGGCACTGTATCTGTGAGGAGCCGGCAGCTCCTGGGTGGCTGGGCTGACGTGTTGGTTAATTAAAGATGGAGTAATTAGAGACACTTCTTACAGCAGCTCTTAGGAGCTTGATAAGAGGCTAATCCTCTGAAGTAAGGCTGAGATCGAACCGGTCCCTGGTGATGCTGTTCTCCGTGCGCTCAGCTGGAAGTACAATCTCTCCTCCAAAAAGAGCAGGATTTAGAGAAATGGCACAGAGGCAGTCTTTACCAAGCTGGGATAATCTGAGAGGAAAGCGGCTGAGCATTTATTGTCCTCGTAACAAAAACACACACTTACTGAAATGATTATTACTTTTTGAAAAACATGTTCAAAATCATATACACTCACATGAGATTAAGACCCCACTTATATCAGTTTCCAAAAAAACCCCAAACAAACAATTAATCTGCCATCTATCCACCACACCAATAATCTTGCTTAATTTACTTAATTTAGTAAGTAATGAAGTATTCTGGTGGAAAAATTAAGCTTGTTTAGTCAAATCTCCATTACCAGTAAGCCTACCTGGTTTACTTGATTCACTCTCAAGGATTAAGTCGAGAATATTATTTCATATTCTTTAAGCGTGATTATGTAACTGTAATATCTATTAGCCTGACCATCATAAAGAGATTCTGGAAATATGTTCATTGCTAGAAATCAAACAATCAAACATATTCCAGTATTAATCAGAATTTTGGCCATATTCGGAATAGGTACTGTAAATGAACATTTGTTACTCACCTTCATGTCTTCACAAACCAGTTTGACGTTCTGCTGTGGAACACAGACACAAAAAGATATTTTAAAGAATGTGTCAGTGTATATTTCTTTGTCCATAGCATATTCAGGTTATAATCCAAGTTAGAGTAAATAAGTACAAAATTATTATTTGTACACTAAAAAAAATAAAAAAATAAATAAAAGAAAATCTAAAAGAAACATGATCTTCATTTAAAATATTTTCCTTACCTACATGTTGGCTTTCATTGGGCCCTTACTGTATGTCTTTGTAATTTTTTTCAGACTTAAGCCTTAACCAGAATATGGAATATGGATTTGGAAAATGATGTGCATGTAAACATGGTCAGTGAGTTTCCTGTAAGTGCCATAAAAGGCAGCATTTTGTACCTCTAACACAAGGGAGTCTGTGCCCATGTGTTTGACTTGGGCTAATCTATAATTCAGTAGTGACAGATGTCTCTGTTAATCATTCATACATGTAAGTTATGTGCATTATTTTTTGTTATTCTGTCATCTACTTGCAGTGGCTCTTGTCTGCCAGTGACCTCTACATTGACTGTACAGTTATATATCCCTTACATACACTAGTATGCCAGTAGGCTACTCCAAAATCAAAATCACTGTAATTGTAGCACTAAACTTTTTGCCACAAATCTGTTTTCTTTTTCTCAGAAAAAGGTGCAGATTTTCTTTTGAAATCTTGGGTGAGGCTGCATTTGAGTTCACATAGCATAAACAGTAGTCTTTACTTAGCACTTTGTTTGACCAGCTTCAGAGGTGAACATAGGCCAGAGCAACAGAATGTGGTCTATACCCAACAATACTTTCCTGGATGTTGACCATAATCAAAGTGTTGATGGGGTGAGAATTGAGAGGTGATAGAAGACAGGTCACACCCGTAATGACTTGTAATTGCCCTAGAGGTGTGTATGGCAGGTGGTTCTGCACCTCGCTGGGCTTTTAAACACTGCTGGACCTGAGGTTGCTGGGCATGATGGTGGGGGTTGAGGCTTTCCTCAGCATGCAGATAATGCCGCCAGTCTGCTCCGGCACCAGCCATAAAGCAGCAGCCGCAACACGACACCTCCACTGCGAGAGGGATTTAATATAGTCCGCCACACACACACACTCTCACACACACACACGGGAGAAACCAGAGATATAAGTATATGCTGCCAGCATCTCTCAGTAAGGAGATCTGTGCGTGCCGTGCCTGTACATGTTCGTCCTTACCACTTTTACCTCAAACACACACACACATGTGAAATTCACACACGTTTCATGTATCATTTAAGACAAGGAATCATCCCTACAGCATGCACAGTACCATAAACACTACAAGTCAAAAGTTTGGGATGGGTGTGATTTTTTTTTAAGTCTCTTATGCTCACCAATGCTGTATATTTGATTAGAAATACAGTAAAAATAGTAATATTGTGAAATAATATTTCAATTTAAAATAATGGTTAACTTTTAAAATATTTTGTAAAATATAATTTATTATTGTGATGGAAAGTTGAATTTTAACCAGTCATTACTTTAGGCTTCAGTGTCACATAAACCTTCAGAAATCATTCTAATATGTTGATTTGCTGTTCAAGAAACATTTATTAATGTTATTATCAGTGTTGAAAACAGTTGTGCTGCTTTTTTTGTAAACTGACTGTGATATTTTTTTTGCCACAAGGTTCTTTGAGTGAACAGCATTTATTTGAAATGGAAATCTTATGTAATGTTTTAAAACTAATTCCTTTGAAAAAAAAAAATCTGAATTTTGGAGGGGGCATGTCCTCCTTAATTTCTATTGTGGTCAAATTATCATACAAGATCCTATCACCCTTCCACAATGGCAAAAACATGTTGTAGTGTCAGTTTGTTCTAGCTAATCGAGTTTTTCTTTTCAGTTAGCACTATGCTAGTAGGCTAGCTTGCATTCTGAATGCTGACTAAAAATGTAAACATAAATTAATGTGACTTTCAGTTTCAATTAATTAGTTCAATTTCAATAACATATCTTAGGTTACTATACAAAATCTGGCGTCAATATATCAAAACTTTTTTACACAAATCAAACAATTTATCAGGCTGGTTATGTGCTAGGCTAGCACATTAAAAGGTAGGCCTTTAATTCCCATAGCTTCAGCAATGTCATGCATTATTATTTTTTTATACATTTTTTTATGAGTGGGCCATTTCCATGTTACATGGTCTATGACTCTATCTTAGATCATGAAATGCCTAAATAAACATAATTAAAAGCATTCTAATGAACATGTATAAGCAGTGTCTCTCACACTGTGCTGAAGGTCATGTGCGTGTGGAGCGGGAGCTGCAGTGCTGTCCCAGCCTGTGAAGAGGTTAACTGATCCACTGAGGGGAGGAGAACCACCCTGCCACACCACACGACATTGACAGGTTAGAACCCGAGGGCTCCTGCAGGATATGAACATCGCTGGAGGGGGGTTACTACCATGTGCTATTCCTGCGTGTGTGCGCGCACAGGTGTATATGTCAGAGGGAAAAGAGATAGAAAAGTAGCACAGAGGAAAGCAAGGCCTATGCGGTTAACTTGATGGCTGACATGTTATATTTGGGTTATTGGATGTTAATATGTTATAGCAGAATGCATGGCAGAGAGCGGTGGTACTACAGCTGGAGATCAGACAGAGCGCCGTAAGGCTGCAGGTTGGGTGAGGAAGGGTGCTACGGAGCAGCTTGCAGCGTTCTGCTTGCTGATGTTCAGATGAGCTTGACCTTTCACTGACGCCTCCCACAAATCAATAACTCCAGCTTAAATTTTCAAGGGTGCCTGTTTTTGCCTTATTTCTGGAGGAAAAAGAAAGCAAAAGTGCAGGGAGCGTTGATTTATTTTCATCTTTGTAACTAATAATGGCAAAACATTAACAGGAAGACATAATTAAAGTTATAGTGTCCTGGATTCCACTTCCGCATTAAACGCATTGCAGACTCCAGTAATAAAAATGGAATTTACTGTGTTAAGCAGAATGTAACGGAATTTGACACATTTTGGATGAATAAATCAAAAGTAGGTCATTACATGTAAATCAAAATGTGATATGGACCACTGTCTGTGAATATTAAGCCACAAAAATACTATTTAAATACGAATCCTGAATGTTCTGTTTGTCTCAGTGAAAGAATGACGCAGATGCGCGATCATTTATTACACACATACTGAGCCTCAGCTGCCGAGTACACAAACACATAAACATAATCTCTAAAACTGCACTGAAAGTCACTTGAAGAAACTGTGACAGAAATATATTACAACTACTACTACTAAAATTACTAAAACATTATTTTTAAGGAATATTTACCAGAAAGAAAACATGATACACTATTTCTGAAAAATAAATAAATAATTCTAAATTGTTATAATTATAATTATTATTTTTTTAATTAATTATTTGGGAATGCTTTTGATTTTTAAAATGTAATATAACCATTAAATCATTAAATTGGAACTCCAGAAAATTAGTGGAAAACAGAATTTAGTAATAAATTTAACTGAATTTGAGAAAAAAAAATTCTCTGCTGTTAAATTGTGTAAGTTTCATGATTTAAATTAATTAGACATGCTTTTTGATTTTTTTTATTTAACCATTAGAACAGAATCTAGAAAAATTAAAATGAAAATAAATAAATAAATGGATTCCATTTGGAAACAAATAAAACTGAATTTGTGTAAAAAACAAAATTAAGTGGATTTCATAGGGCCGTAAAATTATTTGTTCATGCTTGTATAATGCAACATTTAGAAAATTAATACTGCCAGATAAAAAGTGAGTAAGACAAGTTTTTTTGAAAACCGAATCGGCATATAAGAATGATTTCTGAATCATGTAACACTGAAGACTGAAGTAATAGCTGCTGAACATTTGTTCCTGCCATCACAGGAATACATCATATTTTAAAATATGTAAAAATACTAAAAACTTATTTTAAATCAGTAATTTTTTTTTTTAATATTACTGTATTTTTTACTTAAATCCAAACTTTGTGAGTATAAAATACATCTTTCAAGAACATTTAAAATCTGACTTTGTAACAGTAGTGTCCACTAGCAGGTGCTAACTCTGGCAGGCTAAGAATGAAAACATGTCTTTGCAAATGTCTTCACACAACATCATCTATTTTTTTAAATCAAAATTTTTTTTTAAATCCAGATTATATCCAATAGTATAAACATCAGAGCAGAATCTCTACTGGTTGATTAAGATTTAATTACACCATGCCTCTCATGGTAAGACGAGGTGTGGGTTGTAGCAGTTTCTGGTTGCCATGATGATGACAACATCACACGGGACACAGAATAAGGTTTGAGGGTCGTATGCAGCCCACGGAGTGTGTGATGAATAGCAGTCGATGGCAAATAAAACAACAAAAAAAATGTGATTGTGGAAATCGTGTGGATCTGTGGGAGGCTCATACAGTGTGAGAGTGGTCTGTGTAGCCATCGAGTCATTTCTGAGTGTTTGTATTCTTGTTTTGGCCTTTTACGATGTAGGTGTGGGTTGCAACCTGATTTTCCATGCACCGATGAAGATCTCTGGTTGTATGATAAAACGAGTCCTCGCTTCAGCTGCAGGCCTCAGTGAGCTGTGGGGCAGACAAACTGGCTCCTGAGCGATCAAAGGCGAGTGCAGCGCATTCGAGGGGGAGTTTAGCATCGCCACCAACGCAGGCAAGCCCTTCTGTGGTCGGCTCATGTTCTATATCTATACTCCTGACATTTTCACTTTTACGCTCATCGCTCCTCCTTGTTCTCACTTTCGTTACCCACAACCCCCAGTCATGGGGCATGTATGTATGTACGTGTGTGTATGCATGTTTGTGTGTCTGTAAGCGCACCCACGGACTGTAGGGTTTCCCTCCAGAGTGTGTGTAGGTGCAGCGCACATTTTGCATTCCACGCCCCACGTTCTCGAGGGCCACACTTTTCCATTGCTTATCGCTCGGGTACCTCTTCGCGTGATTGCTCAATAATGACAACTGTAGTTGCAACATCCGCAGTGCAAGCGTAGTTATAAATGTGTTCAGATATGAAGGGGGATAAAGTAACGTGGCTAAAATGCATGAGAACAGCCGTTTTACTTCAGTAAAAGATTTATAATGCGTACAATTCTTGTATCATATCATTCATATTCACGAAATATACCATTTATTTATAAGTTGCCCAATTGTTCTTTCCCAAGACAGATTTTTTTCTTTCATTGTTTCTTTCTTTCTTTCCTTCTTTCTTTGCCAGTTCTTGTTTAATCCCAAGACAATTACATTTGTTTATTTGTTTACTGTTGCAAATTTTTGTTTATTCCTAGGATTTATTTATTTAGTTAGTTAGTTAGTTAGTTTGCAGCCCAATTTTTGTTTACCTGGGCAGTTAAAATGATTTTATTTATATATTTATTGTTGCCCAATTTTTTTAATTAAACAATTCGAAAGTAATTCTTGCTTATGACAAAAGCACTTTTCAAATGGTTTTCATTTATTTATAATAATATAGTTATATAAGTGGCTTTTTTTAAAAACAAATGTTTAGTTTATATTAGTATATTAATATTTACAAAAAAGATATAGTATCTTCACAGGTGGTTCAGGACTCATAACAGACATGCAGATAATATTGGAGTGCGTTTGTGTGCGTGTGTGTTTTTCTCTGCAATCTGCAGTGTGGCGTTTGACTTGTGAACCGTGGCCCAGGCGGGCAGGAAACGCGTCATGGTGCTAACTGGAACCAGATGTCAGAAGCTGCTGGGGATTCTCACAATGGAACATGCTTGTCAAAAGGAAACTTTTCTTTCCTCCTCTCTCTCGAACTCTTTCTTTCTTCTCTGCAAGCATCAAAGACCCTGCTTGTTTGGGTGCTGATTGATCGCTAGAAGATGACAGTCACCACCACGTCTAGTTTCAGCAGGATGGAGAGTGATAATGCAAGATAGGGTAAGGAAGAACCAACCCAGGAACAGGCTGTTAAAGTACCTTAACTTAGTTACCTATGAAACAAGGGAACTTGGGGAAAACATTCTGGAGTCTGGCTCCTGAAGAACCATGGGCACCAAGCACCCGACACTTGATTTTAATTAGTAACTTGTATAATTTGTAGACACACCAGGCAGGAGAAGGTGAGAGAGGACACCAGACATGATTTATTATTTTTGAACAGGGACATAGCAATCATTAAACACAAGTTCACCCCCCCCCCCCAACTTTTTAAGCATTAATCATGTGAGAGAGTGGAAAGTCTGGAGAAACTAAGTGTAAGCAAAAGCTTCCTCCGACTTGTTGTATCGATAGTCAATTGTCTTATGAGATTCACCAGTCTGACTCATGAATATTAATTAAATGATGTACAGTTTGTGTAATCAGTTATGCTAAAACATCTAGCACACACTATCTATGACTTCTTCTGCATACTAATTCGTATTCACGACATGCTCATAAGGTGTGCCTCTCCCCCACTTATTAGAGCGTTTTTGATTTTTAAAGATCATTCTTTGTTGTTGTTACTTCCTGTACTCAGTTTGCTAAGCACTGCCATTTCCCCTTCCGTCATTTTTGGCTGTTTCTCCATTTTCTTCCAGTTTTAATTTCTCTATCACTTTCTGTCTCTGTGGGCCTGGCTAGTCGAGCAGTGAATTGGCCTCTTCTCAATGCCCCAAGGCATGGCCTGCCTCCACTCCACTCCGCCTGACTGCACACACAGCCGAGCGCAGGCACGCTGCCAACTGTGTCCTTGGTTTCAGCCTCTCCATGCTGCCAACCTCCCTTAGCTTCTCTAATGTCCTGCAATGCAGTTTCCCAGAATTAAGGCCACCAGGAAGCTTTGCATTTCGGCACGGCGATGATTATATGTTGAGGGAATACTTCAATTCTACCTGAGACAAGAAGCATCTCGGGCAATTTTGAATACAGTATTGCTTTAAAATCTTAAATTGAGCTAATCTTACAGGAATTTACCATCGCTACTGTAGTTTCCCACAAGAACCTATAGGTGCTACATTTGTAAGCCCTTGAATCAAAAAGTGTTCTGCCTCCTAATACCACCTTAATGGCTGTGATATAAATAGCTTGTTTGATATTATAAAGGGATGTTTTGCTCTTGCTTCCTATTTCAGAATGAAACTGTAATCACAGGAAAGAAAACATGATTTCATAGGGCTCTTAAGTTGTAAACTGTTTACTAAAATCTATTTATATTCAAGGAAATCCAATAATATATTTAACAATGGAATTTAGAATATGTTGTGTATTTTATTTATAAACTTTTCTTTAAATAAATGTAAAATTATTTTATTTAAGGAAGGCTAAAAATACTTTGGTATAACTATATATCAGCAGTTATTTTATATTCTGGGATATAATATGGTTTGTTTTGTTTATATATATAGAATATGGTTAAAAAACATGAACAATTATTATATTATTGAAGAAAGTCTGAAAATACCTTGGTATAACAATAAAACAGCAACTATTGGATATTCTGGGATATAATATGGTTTGTTTTGTTTATATATTGTTTTAAAAAAAAAATTATATACAGTATTAATATAAAGTAATTACTAAAATATTAGCCACCATAAAATATTTATATAAATTAATTAATATTATTATTGTTATTATTATTAAAATCATTTCTAAAACATTATTTTAATTGTATTATTATTATTATTATTATTTAACATTTATTTTTAATTCTGAGGGTATTTATAAAGACTCGATCATCTACTTTATTTGTGCATCGAGTGTATGGCTGTGGGCGGTGTGTGCAGCAAGTGTATAGTATAATTTTGGTCAGCGAGTGGATAACCCTATAGAGTTTCTTGAGGTGTTAAAAGTTCATTGTGTTTGAACTGTGTGCTCTCTAGCCCATGACCTCTGTTTCCTCTGCCCAAGGCTGATCTGTGGGCCGCCTGCCCTGTGAATAGTCCCCGGTCCCTATAGATCGATATTCATCTGCCTACCATGAGCAATGCTTGACCTGTAAGTGACCTTACCGTGTGTTGAAGCTGGATCCATTACATGGGTGGTACAAAACAGTCTTTGTTGGCTGAGGTCAGTTTATAAGTACATGTTTGTGTGGGTAAAAGTGATTCTGACTGGTGGAGTATCGTTGCCCACAGAACGCTGCATGGTGTGGTGCTAAGCCAAAAAAGGGTTTTTCTGTCAGTTCAGGGACATTTGACAGGACCGAGCACCAATGATGTGAGCGGATGAGTGTTTTTTCATGTTTACATGTTTGCAGTGGGCCTGTAGTGTGCTGTGGTGATTTAGACTCACCCCGTTTCCTGCTACAGGCTCGTGGTGCGAGCTGCTGTCACTGCTAATTGAACCCCGTAGGTGAAGTAAGGATCGAGGGAGGCAGTCGAAAGAAAGAAAAAGCGGGGGAAAAAGCTTGGGTGAGCCTGTAGTGCCCCTGGGGTTTTGGTCCCTGCGAGCCTGCCTCGCCTGCTTCACTTGGTCTAAATATCTGGCTTGACGCTCCAGGGCTTCCCTCCATCTTATCTGCTGATAATTGGGTGCTGTAGCTACACAGCACACTTATGAAATATAGATTTTTTCTATGTCTGTGCAGAAAGTGCACACGAAAACCTACCGGAAGTATTAGTCTGAGGTTTACGTTAGAAACCGAGCAACCCTGCATTATGCTTTTTCCTTGCTTATAATTCCGCTAAACAAAAGGGCAAGATTGCAAAACAAAACATACTTTATTATAACGTAACGTCAGGGTTGTGAAGTGGTACCATTAGACTGAGCCGATCCCACATTGTGTTCCTCTGCACGGGTCCCTCCAGCCGAGATGTTCATCTGAGCCTCTCCATAGACCAGGGATCTGAATTGCCAATGGCTCTCTTCGAATTACAGTATAATATAGTATACAATGTTATGTGCTGGTAAAGCAAACCAACCAGAAGCCAATCAAGTTTGGCTGCAAACCCTCCTGCAGGATACCAAATGCTCTGTGTGTTACAGTCATGGTTAAGGAAAGTGGTTTCATTTACACGTGATTCTTCAATTTAGAGCAGTTTTACTACTTCAAAAATGTGTATAAAATATCAGCAGTATTGGGGACGACGATTCTTTATCTTAGAGTACAAATTAAACCTATAAATGCCAAATTTATAGGTTTAATCTGAAGGATCTTATTTTATAAAAGGTTGCAGGTCAGATGTGTCAAGGCAAGACTGATAGTGATGCATCATGAAGTGTGGACAGTGTACGAACGTTTTTTTTTTTTTTTTTTTTTTGTAAGCCATTTACATTTCAGTTTATGCATAATAGTAATATTAATAATACAAAATAATAATAATAGCTTTAATTTTATACATATCATTCTTTTACACTAGTGCTTTTCCATTGCGCGATAATCCCAAAACACAACTAAATATAATTTTTCATTGACGGCACCTTTAAGTTAATTTTAATGTAGCTCTTTTCCCCACAAATCTACAGCATTAGCCACCTTTGAGCTGAGCATATGAAAGCTCATTAGCATCTGACACCCACACTGGCCTTAGCTTGCTCCATCTTCTTATTGGCCCACAGTGAGATGATTGTGTCATACAGTGATGTATAGACCTTACAGTGGATACTCTGAATACATTTTCTCAATTTCATTTTCTATGGACCACCAGGGCTTTGGTCAATATCAATTGCAATGGCTGGCTCGGGGCAGACAAATTCATTTCAATTACAATTACCATCGTCGTGACGTTGATTTATAGCGTTGTTTTCTTTCCAGCGCCTTCCCGCTCCCATTAATCACCACTTTCCAGCCCGTATGATCTGCAGTTCATCTACCTGCCAAGCGGGATTGCTCCGCCGAGCATTCCTCCGACTCACCCCCCGCCAGAGACCACAGGGAATATTAGTGTCCTTAATTCACACTCCATCTTTCCACATTTACTCACAACAATGCTAACTTACGGGAATGCTAACGTGATGTGGTGCTTTGCTTCTCTGGTTTCTCACTCAGTCAGTATTTCCTGCTGATCTCAAGTTAATAGGGAAAACATATATTCTATTTACAATAAAAGTTTACACTTAAGAGTATAGGGCTGTGATGTGGCGAATAATTAATCGGAATATTCACAAATAAAATCTGGCATGTGAAAATAGACTACCCCCAAAAGATAAAGTCACTATCTTTTTAAATGAGTAGCTTTAAAAAGGAATATTTTATTTGATTCAACATAAAATATATTACACATAAACGAATAGGCTACAACAGCCGAACAGAAACTATGGAACATAAAAGAAGATAATTATTTGGGAAGCATTTCAGTATTTTTCGTTCTTATGGTGAAAGTCATTGGTAAACAAATCAGCTTGGTTAACATTTTTATTTTTATTTTTGGTTACCAACATTCTTCATTATTTCCTTTTATGTTCATATTTTTTTAAGTGCCCGTATTATGCATTTCCAATATTGCCTTTCATGCAGTGTGTAATCTAGCTGCATGTGAATGTAAACGATCTGCAAAGTTGTAAAGATAAAGTTATTGTCTCCCAAAAAAAGAATCTACTCTGTAGCCTAAACGAGTCATTAGAAAATTGAATCCTACTTCCGTGAAGGCTACACGTCACAGGGTAACAGGTAAGGAATAATTGACAACAGGCTCTTGAATTATTAGACAAATAATGCATACCCAAGGTGGTGATGCAGCCACGACGCAAATATCAATTATCCCGCTTATAGTATGGTTACCGCACATCAAGACATCGATCCGATGATATATTTAAAGAGATTTGTCCAGTTTTTGTATTTAAATCGCTGTTGTGAGTAGGATTATTTCTTCCGCATCTCATCCAATGCCTCTTGCTAGTTCCAAAACGTCCTTTTAAAGCTGGTAATGGAGCGTTGAGCCATTGATAGCATTCTAATGCAGTACTCGATGATGGTTTAGAGTGAGTAAGCAAATACATTAATAATTACATACATTTTCAAGTGTAGCTTGATGCTAATTGTACTTCTAACTATATTTTAGGATGTAGCCTATTCTTGTGAGCATTATAGATAATTTGTTTCTGGTGTAGACTCTTGTTTATCTTAATTTAATGCTGTATATTGAACAGCGGATGATGTTAAACAGTTTACGAGATATATATCTGAGGAAAAATGCATTGTTGGTCTGTGCATTAGAATAAGGCGAACAGTCATTTAGCGTTCGGTGTGAAAGCACCGTTCGTTGGTGATTCGCCTCGCTTTTTCTCATCATGCTTAGTGTGAAAGGCCTTAAGTATGATAAATAATTGATGTTTATATTTTCTCGAGCGTTCAGAATACATAGCTATTGAAATAGGCGTATCGTTTCTGACACCGCTGTACGCCATAGACCAATCAAGCTAATTTTAAACAGACAGATTTTAAACAGACAATATTGTAAGCTAGCCCATCTAAAATTAAACACAAAATTGAACTATTTTTTTTAAAAATCACATTTGCACTTGTGCCATTTGGGACAAAAACAACACTTGTGTGATATTGCTCTTGATGCTTGTGTGATTTTTCTTGTCAGCTACAAGAAATATCTCATACAGGGGCATTTTTTGACACAATATCTTACATTTTAAGGGCATGTAACTGAATTTTATAAGTTATCACACAGAGTTTTGTTGCCCTTCAGTTTGTCAACAGTCAATTGTATGAAATGTAAGATGACATGCAGGTCTGGAGAGGGGCAGGTGTGTTAATTGTGTTAAAATTTGAATTGTGTTATTTTTCCTTAACTAATTAATTAAATTAATGGATAAAAATGACAGCCCTACTTAAGACTTTTAAAGGGGTCATCTGATGCCCATTTTTCACAAGTTGATATGATTCTTTAGGGTCTTAATGAAAAGTCTGTAACATAGTTTGTTTAAAATTTCTCAATGGAAGTGTAAAAAACAGCTCTTTTCGGAGCAAGCCGTTTTATAGAATTTTCCTTTAAATGTTAATTAGCTCTGCTGACCCCGCCCCTTTCTTTTGTTTTCTTTAGCCACATTCAATGTGAAACTTGCTAATTAGCACGTTATTAGGAAAGACGATTTGCAAAGATTCATTAAAAAACCTTGTACGCACTTTTTGTGTAGGTAAAGCTGGATCACAAATGATTTGCGCAAACATAGACACATTTAGGTAGATTGGGGACAAATTCCCCTGAAAATCAAATGTAATCCACTGTGTCTTCAGCGCCTCAGATGTTGAGTGTAACTGAGGACTGCTGTGTTCATTATTTAATCCGACAACAGAACACCTCAATCGCTTAGGAGACATTCCTGTCTATATCTGCTCCAGTGGTGAAACAGTGGTGGACTCAAGACAGTTCACTCAGGGTGGGTCTAAGGTGAGACGCCAGTCCAGTCTGTGCTGAAATGCTACTGTCAATCAAACAGTCATGGGAGGGGCCTGTCTGTGTGACATCACAAAGACAGGCATCTGAGATCGGCTTGATTTGAGAAAGGGGTAAATATTTTAGTAGATTAAAAAAAAACACTGGGTGGATTATCATTATAGGGTGGTTGTGAACACACATTTCAGTTCAAACAGCTTGTAAAAGTGCATGTAGCATCCGATGACCCCTTTAATAATGTCATGTGGTGTGACCATAAAAAACAAATCACTTTCTTAAATAGCCTCCATGTAAATGTAATATATATATTTGTTTAATATTATGAATTATTCATTTATAAATATTACGTGTTTGGGAGTCTTTTTTGTGATATCATTTCGTGCATAAACTGCATTTTTTAATGTATTATTAATGTCATTGACCCAAACAAAAGTTATTTCTCCAGATGGTTGCTCATCTACATTCTTTGTTACTATTCATTCACAAATGTTTCCTTTCATGAGAGACTTGCACAATATTCCCATCCCCAATTCAACAGCCATCCAGTAAACAACCTCATTACATATTTATAGGGTTTGGTCATTTTTGTTGCCTCATAAATACTGTAGATCATGTTATTGTGCGGAGACACAAGACTGAAACCAGCTTGCGAAGTGCTACCCTCTCTTAATTCACCATTTGGTTATAATCAGTCTGTTACAAGCTGTACCTATTTTGGATTGTCTGGAAAGAGACACTGTCTCTCGTTTTGTTGGTGCTTCCTCCTCTGTATTTCAGGGTGAGTCAGAGGCTCAGACGTCGTCTAAATATGTGAACGGGTGCCATTCTAGGGCGAGTGTAGCTGAGCCAGACTGCCGCTGACATGACTGTGTTTGCAGAGTTCAGATTTGTCCCCACGGCTTGGCAGCTGCCGCCGGATCCTGCCGTTCTCTCCAGCGGTCAGCCTGTCTCAAATGTCACGTGAAGAGTGGAAACTACGTATGCATTTGCCGGCACCTCGACAGTTTCCAGAAAAGGCTGTGATTCAGACATTCAATAAAATGTAGTGCTGTGGTTCAGCCTGAACAGAAGTCTGTTTGGACAACATTTTGATTGTCCTGTTTTGGGAAACAAAAAATTGGGTTCCAACCAACACTGGAAAGAAACATTAAAAGTGTAACCCGAGTAATTTGTCACTGGACAGATTTACTCCAGATAAAATTATGGGAATCCTTAAAGGTTAATTCAAGCGTGCTAACAGTTGCCTATTTGCAGACAGGAGAAAGAGAGGCTTATTGAATTTATGGTTACAAAGACTTTGGATCATCTTCCAAAATGAAGTTAAGTGGTAAATATTCAAAAGAATTTCTTCCTGGAAGGATCCGTTAACTAACTTGCCAAACTGCCGCTTCTTTTCCAATATATAGCTTCCTTGTCATCTTAAATCAACAAAATAGATTTCAGTGAACTTTGAGCTACGGACACCTGTTTTTTTAGACTTTGGCTAAAGATTGTGAAAACTGTACCGTTGGATCAGGTATCACCTGAACGAGGGCTTTAGAAGCTAATAAGATATGTTGAAATAAGATGAACGTCCCAAACAATGAAGAGATGTCTTTTTATGTGTTGTAATGTACACATGATTATCCAGCAATTTTAGAACATTATCACGATGTCTCAGACTTCTGTGCTGTTATCATTTCATGTGAAAAACTAATGCAGATTTTTCAATATTGATGCTGTACCTAATAACCAACAAATTGCTGAATTGTCAAAAAAAAAAATATACATGTATATCTTTTTAAATACCGCAAGCAATTTTAGGCATCACAACATTATCATGTACAGTAGTAAAAATACGTATTCATTTTTTCAAATTAACTGAAAATTACATTAGTCTGTGGATTATTTAAGAATAGCAATAAGCCCATAATTATTTTCATATATTCTGATAACAGACAAATACATTTAAAATAAAGCTCAGAAAACTAAAATCAATTATTTTAGATGATTCATTTGAATTAAGGCATCACAAAATTATAATTGTACATTATAAAAAATGGATATTCCTCTTGCAATTATCTGAAGATTACATAGCAATGTCTGATAATTTTCATATTATTGCTGATAAAAAAATGGCCTATATTAAATTTCAATAACATTTTGTCTAAAGAAATAAAGCCTAAAAAATGAAATGCTGCAAGTGAATTTAGGCATCACAACATTACACAACACTTACAGTTATTCATTGTCAATGATTGCTAAAAATTTAGTTGTTTAGAAATTATTAGTGTCTTTTAAACGATTAAGCATTTTGACAAAAAAGATAATCAAGATGTAAAAAATTATTTAATACTGATTAATACAGAGAAATAAAAAAAACAAATCTCTAATATCGGTGGGTAACTGATACAGTACAGAATATTGTGTCTCTCTCAGTGTTTAGTGCAGATTCTCTGATGCAGTGTGCTGTGCTGCTCGCGCACGCAACCCAGGTTCAGATCAGCATCATTTCCTCGTTCTGTGTTGTTCACTCTGCATCTATTAAAGCAGACTGCCACTAATGAGTGAAGTCTGGCGGGCTGTCAGCCCATCGGTGAGAGAGCCATACCCAGCTCACTCAAGGTTGGATTGGTGATTCTTCAGGAAGTGCAACTTCTCCACAATGCTGGTCTGATGAAAGCAGAAGAGCGCTATCGATCGGGTTCTGGGGGGAGACGGCCTGCGGTGGAAGTGAGGTAGAGCTGCTGAAGAGAGAGAGGAGAACTGGAAGGGTTCTTAGGACCTCTCAGGGCAGATGAGGAGGGATCTGGGGGACGTCGACCCCCACTTCTCTCTCTCTCTCTACCGCTCTGGTCTACCTCCACAGGGCTTCAGAGTGTGCAGCGTAGTGTTGCTGATGAGAACTGTCGGAGCGGAGCATAGCGGCTGAAGGTCAGAAAAACAGCTGACTTTAGGGATGTTGTGCTCACGCACTCAAAACGCACACTAGCTAGAACCCAACTTGGCTAAAAGTCTTGAATTATTACTGACTGTGTTTCACAAGTTCACAAGCAAGACTCATTTAATGAGCCAAAATATGTTTAAATATGTGACCACTGAGCAGAAGCTGAAACTATCATCTATTAGGCTAATGTTTGTTTTGCAGAAATTCACTTCTCTCCTCAGGACAATGACACTGTCCTAGTGGTGGAGTGTAGCATAGTGACTTAAATTCTCCAATCAAAACTATTATTACTGTGGAGACATGAAAAACTCCTTTAGAATTCAAAACAAGTGCTTTGTGATATATACTCCATTTGAACTTAAGCACCAGCATTAAGCTCTCAACATTATTCTCTAGTTGTACTAACTCGACTTGGACGTATGTGGGTATCTGCTGGACACCTTGCATGCCTATATTGTTCTTACATTGTTTTGGGTTTTTTTGTTTGTTTTTTGCCCTTTTCCATTTTCTTCTCCACCTTCTTCTCAAAAGCAACACCCCAACTAATAGTGTTCCCACCTTGTGTACCCACCAAGCAGTGCAAGACCGTTCCAGTCACATGCACATTCTGTGCAAGACATTGGGGCTAACAGACAACTTAAGCATAGTTTTATATACCTTTTCTTTTCATTTGATTTTGCTTTAATTTAATTTGAATTTAATTAAAATGAATTTATCTGTGATGGTCTTAAAATTGTTAACCACAAACCTAAACCGTGCTGCCATATTTGTTTAGACAGAAGAGGCTTTGTACTGTCGTGAACTTTATCAGGTTAACTGAGTTCTGTAGAGTCTGTGGTGAAGTTCTTGGGTTGTCTTTTCTATGAAAGCGTTACATCGTCTGATCTGAATTTCGCTGGGATGTCCTCACCTGGGAGGTTTGGTGTCAGTTTTCAACACATTCCACTTGTGAATAATCTTCTTCACTGTGGAATGATGGACTTGTTTGGAAATGGCAGATTGATGGCAGCAACAGTTGCTTTTCTAAGTTCATGGCTGTTGATTTCTCTTTGTGTTAACATACACCTGAAGGCTCCAGACCAGCAAACTGCCAAAACTTGCGCTCGTATGGAGGTGCTCACACTTGCTGATGATTGCAGTGCCTGACTTCTACTTACCCTCTCAGTTCATATGTTAACAGTAAGGGTATCCTAACTTTGTTACACATGGCTTTTCCATGTTGGCTTTATTTTTTTAAACAAATAATGGCACCATGTGATATGTCATGTGTTGTTGTTAATATATTTTTTTTTTTTCCAAAAATCCAAAAAGACATGCAAAGGATCAGATATATTTTTTATTATGTCCTGATGCGGAAAACCATGGAATACATAGGGTGTCCTAATATGACTGTGTGTGTATATATATATATATAACTTATATATTTATAAGTTTCAAAAAATAAATTGAGCATGAGCATTAGATGATTGCAAGTTAAATGTAAAAAAAAGGGAAATCAGAATGTACAATTAAATATTCAATATTGATTGATAAGAAGAAATTCTACACTAAAAGAAACTCTAATATCTCTAATTCTCTAATTACCTCACTGTCATATGTGTGGCATATTCTCACACACATTGAGTTTATGCACAGATTTACCTGCATTGCCCTTTCTGATATTTGCCTAAATCACGTACCTCTATGGAACATCTCTTCTGGCGTGACCAGCCTGCTGAGCCAATGTGCCCCGGGGGACAAATCGGCTTGGGCGGCACGCTAATTGAAACGTGTCGGCGACTCATTGACGTCTTGGCTTGTTTCAGGGCTATTTCAAACCAAATGCTGATTGCTGGTTTCAGATCACGGAGGGAAAAATCAATATGGCCTGAGAGATCAGGAACTACTCTTTGCAGGTTTAACTCTTCCCGCAGCATACAGATAAGCCAACCTGCCATGTGCTAGTAAAATAATACATTTATCGACACAATAATAGTCTTATTTGAACATTATAGACACTTTTTAGATCTTCATTCTAGGAACAAAATGTTGTAATTTTTTAATGTTCCGAGTATATAAATCTTAGATATTATTATAAGTTATAAATACTAAATAATATTTTACACCCTAAACATCTATTTATATTTCTCAGTGCATGATTAAGTTTCTTGCCTGTTTCTTATCTCATGATGGTTAGCTCATAATAATCCTGCATATTTCAGCTATTGTTGTGGCCTAAATAAATTGCCCATTATTGCAATTTTGTGGAGAGCTAACTGTTAGTAACAATTTATGTTCCTTTCACAGCTTGGTAAATGTGAAGTACGGCACTGTTGTCAATAATACACTTTTTTTTTTTTTTTTTTTTTTTTACAGCATGGTTAACATGATCAGGGATGTACTTGCTAGCTTTGGAATCAATGTCTTGACGTTATCTATGAGTATATTCAGTTTATAGGAGAAGTATATAACATAATGTCAGTGTTCCAATAACTGCAACCCTGGCAAGCATAAGAGACTTCTTTCAAAAACATTAAAAGAATCTTGCTGATCTTAAACTTTTGAACGGTATTGTGTGATTGCATATTCACTTTGTCCATTAAGAACAATGGAAGTAAAGCATTTAGGGAAGGCAAGGGAAGTATGGTTCGGTTGCTTTTAATGGCGCTGACAGCTTCAGACACTGGGCTAAAATCAGTATCCTCCCGGGCCGCCCACCCGTCCAGCAAGGAAATAAATCCCATGTGGTAGTTTGGGCTGCCAGTTGGGATCACAGACCGCCTCCATGGCCTCTAAATCTCCAGAGAGCAGCGGAGGGCGCCGACACGACAGCACAAACCTGAGGAGACGCTCAGGGTTTTACATTACACAGCATCACTTTACCGGCGCTGCATGAGCTGGCAACTGTGATCTCCGAAGTCCCTCTGGAGAGTCCATTTAAAATCCAATAGAAGCCTCCTTTTATGAGAACCTGAAGAAAATGCAGATGAAGGAAAAGCATCAGGCCATGTACTACATTTTATTTTGACAGACATAAAACTATATTTATTTTATTATTTGTATTATTCCAATTTTATTTTAGTATCATTAGAAAGCTAATATAGTTTTTGTTTAACAGCATATATATCACACACACACACACACACACACACACACATATATATATATATATATGTAAGGAATAATTGACGATGGGCCATTGAATTATTAGAAAAATAATGTACACCCACGTCATGGCCGTTACAACTCTGGTGTGCATTATTTTCTAATAATTCAACAGCCTGTAGTCAATTATTCAGATTATACTACGTTTACCACACATCAAGACATCGATCAGATAATATATTTAAAGGGATCCGTCCAGTTTTACACAATTGTGTGTTACTTCTTCCGCATCTCATCCAACGCCTCTTAGTTCCAAAACATCATTTTAAAAAGCTGGTAATGGAGGCTTGAGCTGTTGATTGCATTCTAATGCAGTTATTAATGTAGTTATTAGAAAGAAAGCAAGAGAGAGAGCTTGTGTGAATTAAGCCACCTCTATGCGTCCCTCAACAGTCTTCTGCTGCAGCATCTTTAAACAGTGCTAGCTAGCTATTGAGAAATGTCTTGTGTAGCCTTTAAGTTGCTATACACTATAGGCTAACTGATAAAATCGTCAGGGCAGCGCTGACAACACCTTTTTGTGTAAACCGAGTGACCATTATTACCGTTAAGTGATATGGAACTGTAATGCGGTCAAGAGAGCTGCCTGGAAGTAGTTTGCTGTGCGTTTACCTGAAAATAATTGCACACCTCAGAACGTTCGTCAGCCAATCAGAGTCAAGCATTCATGGCTCTGTATGTATATATTTATATTGTTATATTTTAAATTCTAATTAAAGTTTTAGTCATTTTGTTGTGTTTTTCGTCATTTTTAGTAGTTTTTTATGTGTCTGTATAGTTTTTCCATTTAGTTATTTTAGTACACCTAGTTGTTAAATTGAAATGAGAATGGTTGTAGCTGAAAGAAATAGTTTTTAATACGTTATCACATTTTTTTTTACGTCTTTTTAAAGTTTTAGTTAACTAATTGCCCTGATGATATGATAATAATATTTTTTATAAAATGTGAACTAATAAAATATGAAAAGGATTTTTTAAATATCAAAATAATTTGATTAAAAAAATGATGTACAAGTTTTGATGTCTTATTTGTTTCATTAGTTCCAGTGGTTTTTAACTTTATACTGACATCTGTTGACCTGGATGTATGAAATGTATTTAGTACCTGTTAGCTTACCAGCAATTTTTTGTTTTCACTTTTTGTTTCCATATGTTTACCTCTCACAAATACATGCATACATACATATTTATTTTACTGTAGCTGTGCCAATTGCATGACATAGCTGGTCATGTGATGCAAACATGGCATACATGAGTGGGTGACCTTCTCCATGTGGAATACAGTCAAAATTGCTTTTTTCTAGAAGACATATTGTATCAGAGACAATTTATGGTATGCATTTAGTCTTCATTTCATATGAATTTACATAATTTTAATGTTTATTTATTTTTAACCATTTTAATTAGAATTACACTTTTAATCACTGTTGCTGAATATTTTTCACTCTTTTAATGTTGATGGGAGAGAGAGACTGCGTTTTTTTCCAATATGGGCAGGCCTATATATTTCTCTGCTCATGTCTGAAAGGCTGGCTCCAAGCATTAGGGGTGGGCTCTCGCTCTCTGATGGGTTTCCAGTGAGTATTTGTCAGGTCAGACTGTGCACCGCCCGGCGGTCTCCGCTCCTCTCCCCGGGTTATTTATTACCTCTCTCCCCCGCCGGCAGCGCTGTGGCTCCGGGGCCGCTGCCAACAACAGCGCGGAGGCGGGGACGACTGCAAGGGGGTTCTCCACATCCGACAGGACCGTGGGCAGCGACCTACGCTCAGAGACTGTGGAGAAAACAAAGTTATTGACATGTATTATACCGAAGACGTTGTGTAATAATAGGAAGGCCCACAGAAAACGAAATCATATTTTTACTGAAAGTGATACTGCTTTTAATCCATAAATCTTATTCATAAGTGCATAATTCATTTTGGTTTTTGGTAATGTACCATACATATAATACATATACTTTTTAAAAATGATAGATAGCAACAATAATGCCTCAGATTTTCTTTGATGTTTGTAGTCTGAAAAGCTTTAGGACGAAAAGAATGAATATATATATATATATATATATATATATATATTCATTATTCATAATTCATCTATTCATAACTATAGTTTAGACAGTCACCTTAAGATTTGTTCACATACTATGTAATACTTTTGAATGTATTTATTTTTATTTATGTATCCATTCATTCAACTTTGAGTTTGGCTATGAAGTTGCGAGCATGTGAGAAGGAAGTGACCCAAACTTTATTTAACAAAAGCAGAGAAATTTCTTCAGCATGCATGTTGTGAAATATGAAACCATTTCACGCTCTGTGTGAGTGGGTGGCACTTTCATTTTGATGAGCAAGAGGAGGATGCCACAGGTCTTGTTCTGCTGAACTGTCGATAATGTGGGGGCTGAAAGTTCAGGGGAAGCCGTCCTGAACCAAACCGTGGGTTGAACGCTACGTTGTCATCTGTAAATTTAGGGGAACCCCTCCTTCATAAATAGAGTCCCTCATGACTCACCAGTGATTATAATGTAGAAGAGAGTAGGGGTGTGGGGGCAGGGTATCCCCGCGGGGGATCATCACACTTGAGGTTTCAGGGATCTCCTGAGGTCTCTGAGAACCTTTGACCTTTAGGTTGTTTCCAGTTTTCTTGTGATATGTCTTTGTGGGGGCAGTTTTTGATTTCTAGATTGAAATGATCCAGAAAGTTTAAGACTCACAAGGTTGCAAAGTGAACAGTTAATATGAGACTGAGCAAATTCAACAAAAGCAACAATAATGATGATCTTTGCCTTAAAAATATTAAGTCACTTCAATATAGAAATTGTATTGAAATTATGAAACCATTAGCTAAATTACCTCTGGTACAGTATTCAACAACACCTAGAGAATCATCTGATCATCTTTGATTATACATAGATTACATCTTATATCGATAAGGTTAAAGTGCGAATAAAAACCATTAACGAAAAGAAAAAAAGGAACGTAAGCCTTGTTTTAAATTTCTGAAGGAATGGTGATGTTGTATGTAAATAGCACGGTCAGTTTCATCTGATTTGTTTACAATAAATTAAGAAGTATAATTGCTTTTGCGATGTTGTTTACCAATAAGGGTAGGATTTGTCCTTTTATTTTTTAATATATATTGCATAACATCAAAATGTTTTCATTATGTTTGACAGACTAGAGGATTATTAAATTATAAAATGATCATTAAAAGGCTGTTGCAGCCAAAACATTAAATTGCTTTCAACTGCACTGTTTATTTTGTTTACATTATAATGTACATTTTACAGCAATCCTGTACTTTTTTTTAACTTGTGAATGATTTTACTGTACAGTTCTGGCAACTACAGCTTCCATTATTTTACAACTAGGCCACATGATCACATTATGTGCAAAATGATATGAAACTAAAGAATCAAAATGGACCTTTCTTGCAACTTGTTCCAATAAAAAACTAAATGTAATTCAAAAAAACACATGAGCTAACAGTAAACAGAAAATAACATGTACTGCAACATACTGTAAACCAAAAACATGCTATCAAAAAATCTGAAAAAGTATTAAAAAAATTAATTATAAAATACAAGAAGCTGTATTTTTTATTATCATTATTTCAAAAGATTTGTAATAAACTTGCAAACTTGTATTTATAATCAACAAATCTTTTACTAAAAAAAAAAAAAACACCTTAACTGAATAAAAGTAACCACATAGCAGTATGAGAATGGAAAATAAAGCCTAAATCAAATGATTTCTGTGAACTCTTTGCAGTGACTGGAAACAGTGACGCAACCTCGTCCGTCGCGGACCCCTCGAGTTCGCTCGCGCTCGCGCTGCCTCCGCTGTTTAAATGGGCCAAGTTTGAGAAGCGGCGGAGAGTGCAAATCTTGTTTGGTATGGGTCTGTGAACTAAAGCGTGACTTCAGCGACGTATTAGGGGTTAAAAGAAAGAACGAGCGAAAGAGAGCGAGAGAGAGAGAGAGGAAAAAAAACAAAGTCCCATTAACGCCAGGCATCATTTGCAATCGAAAATTCGCACATAGTTAGCATATTTTTTTATATTCTCCTCAGATATGAAAATGCTCCGAGCCAGTCTGGCTCACTACCCACTGTGCATGTACTACTGAACTTTTACATGATCTACACTACATATACACACGCTTTGCTATGTGTTAAAATATCTTAGTCCTATGCTGTCCTCATTACTTTCTGGACAGAAATAAACTTAGCACTGGAGTTGACGGAGGAAATAAACAGCGCGAAGTTGCCATAGTGATTATTTTAAAGGAAACGCGTGATAAACAACCATTAAAGCACGCTCAGCGTTAATATCTGGCGGAGATGTCAGGCATTAGTCCGATTAGATGTGGTGGGCAGGAGCGCGGGGAGACCCGTCACGCGAGCAGCGCACTGAGGAGAAGAGTGAAGTGCTGAATGGCTGAACTTAAGCGCTCTGCTGTCAGCCAGCGACGCGGGAGTCGTGCGTAAACACACCGGTGCGCCTGGAACTCCGCGAAGAGGGACACAAGTTGGGACGCATGAACTGCTAATCACTCGTTACCGGCGCTGCGCTTCGGGTAACATGCCTGCCATCAAAAAGGAGAGACTGGATGGAGAAGACATGGCATTAGCCGCCTTTAACCGACCCGAATACCTGGCCCCTTTAAATGCCACCGCTATCCCCGTGGTGACCCCTCATCCGCCGCCGTACGATCACATTTTCGCCCATCACCAGCGCGCGTACTTGGGCTTTCGCGACGCCGCTCTGCATCAGCAGCACCTTCACCACCACTCGGACGACTTCATGCTGGAGAGCTTCTCGTCTATCCCGGACTTTCAGCCGTTTTTCGACAACGGGGAGCCTTGTATCGAAGTGGAATGCGGGGAAAACAAAGCACTACTGTACATTAACAAACTGTGCCAGGGCAGCAAAGGGCCCTCCATCAAATACCGGGCTGAGTGGCTCACCCCAAACGAGTTCCAGTTCGTGAGTGGAAGAGAGACAGCCAAAGACTGGAAACGGAGCATTAGGCACAAAGGTAAGTGAGTGTCGCGAGCAGCCGAGTGAATATTGCCTTTGAAATAAGGGTTGGTTTAGCCTCCGTCGTGTTCGTGAATTAACAGAACTGCTCTTTTTAGCGATAAAAATTTTAAGAGTTGCTGAAGAGCAATGACTTTAGTGTATTGAGAAGAGCTCACAGTGCTTTGAGTCGAACGGCTTTGGATTCGCACTGTTGGGGAAAAGGTGAAAAGTCGTTTTTACGCACGTGGACTGGACAGATATTAAAGTAAGGAGAATATTTTATACTTGAATTGAAAACTTTTCTGGCTGAATTTCACTTCTACCCGGAGTTGTTTTTGTAATGAAGTGGAGTAGAGCAGGATTATGACACCGTGGCACATTATCAAGCAGTTATAGATTAAGCAACTTGTGTTTACAAAGATTTCAACCCGTACACTTTTTTATTAGGTCGAAAACAACAAATTTGATGCTGTATTGTGTTTGGTAACTCTTTAGTGAGATATCTGCTTACTTAATGGTTTTGGCTCGTGTTTTTATCACTGTGTCGTTATAACATTTTTATTTCCATCCTTTCAGTTCGTGTCGACCATTTGTCATTTCTATTCAGTTTAGAACTTTTCAGGGTTTTATCTCGATTTTCTAGATCAGTTAATGGTAGATAAGTACAACAAACCTATATCTGCAGGTTGTCACTGGTTTTCCCTTGACCAATGTTAAGACAGCATTTGAATGAAAGTTTTCGTCTTTAGAAGGTTGCTAATATTAATAAACCCGTACAGTTTAAAAATTGATTTATATTTAATATAATGTTCAGGTAGTGATGTACATGTCTATACGGAGTTGTTTGTAAAGTGCAGTACATCAGGATAAGATACAGTGGCACATTATCATATGAAGCAGCTTGTGTTTACGAAGATTTAAAGTGAGGAAAATGCCATATTTTGACAAGTTACTGTATAAGTAATAACTTTGTGCTGATTTACAAGCTCATCTAAAGAATTTTATGCAGTTTACTTGAGTTTATTTCCAGAGGTTTCAAGTCTTCTTTCGGACAACAGTTTATTTTGGTAAAGACTAATTTTGTACATGTGCACTCTGGGTATTACTCTTGGTCACTTACTATAAATAAAATGGATGTCCTTTTAAGACACTTTTGTTGCACAGTGACACTGTCCCATGGATGAGTTTGACAGATGGGTGGATGACTGCAGGAGTTGTTAAAGTACAGTACGCACTGAAGGGATGCATTAGGTACAGTTTCGTTGGAGTCATCAGATGCAGGTCCATTTCTGAATGACTCTTTTAAAAGCTGATTTTGATGCATGATGCTAACGTGAAACAAATTCTGTATTTGGATGCTAGTTTGCTTTGTACTCCATGTGTGCATATATACATTTACAGGAATCTAAAAGGTTAACGACTGTTTTAATTTTTTTAGGAAAAAGTCTGAAGACACTTATGTCCAAAGGAATCTTACAAGTACATCCTCCAATCTGTGACTGCCCTGGCTGCAGAATTTCATCTCCTGTGGTAAGTTTGCAATTCAGCTTGGTCCATTTTACTTATTTTGAATTGAATGTGTATTTTAAATATACTGACAATGTGTTCTTTATATATCACTTTAAATGGATAGTTTACTCAGAAAATGAAAAATCTGTTATTTAATCAGCCGCATGTTGTTCTAAATCTGTGTGACTTTCTACCTTTCGAAAGGAGATGTTAGTGACTCAGTCACCATTCACTTTCATTGCTTCATTTTTCCATTTAGTGAAAGTCAATGGTGACTGAGACTGTGCCTAAGATCTAAAAATATAGACTAAATGATAGCAAAATTGTAATGTTTTGATTACGGGATGACCAAGTTTGTGCATTGTTGTCATATGTTGAAGTTGTCCTGCATGTAAAGCATAAGGAAGGTTATTCATTGAAAAGTTAAGCAGAGGATGACAAGCCACTGGTGGTGAATTACACGGTTTGATGCATTTTTCTCTGAATTGAATTAGAGATGTTAAGAAGGACAGTGACTTGCTGTTAGTGCTGTCACGGTTGGTTCCCAGAAAGTAAATAAAGACCAAGTACAAGGAAATGTGAAATGGTTGGAATTGATTGTTTTGGTTTGTTGGACTCTGAGCTGCAATGTAAGGTCACAGATTTCCTGTAGCAGATGTTCGAGCAAAATGCACCACACGCTCCTTATTTTCACTTTTCCAGGACGCTTCATCAATCATGTAGACGACAAAACTAGTTCAGTGTCCGTGAAGGTCAGAAAGAAATTGGGAGAAGTTGAAAGATTCATCTCTCTAGAGGGCATTTTTGCAGATTTTTTTTTGCTCTGTTGCCGAATTATGGCAGTGCCACAGATTGTGATCATATCCTGAAGTTAATCAGTAATATTACTAGCTGTGTATGGACTTTCATATCTCATTATTCTCACTCTGTGATATCTCCCACCTCTGTTAGAACAATCAACTTAGTGCATTGTGTGTGAGCATGTGTGTGTGCGTGCCGCAAGCTGGCTAGCGGTTGGTTGCCTGCAGTATTTGTCCACACAGGTGCTGTGTTTTTATCTGAACTGAGCACGTCTGTTGCCGCCTCTAACGGTTAATCTGGAGGGGAAGGGCGTAAGAAGCTTACTGAGCTACTGAACGTAGCTACCGGTGATTACTGAGGCAGCGGCACGCAAAGCGAAGGCGCTTCAGATAAGCTGGAGGTGTTTGAGTGATGCAGGTAAACTACTGAGGAGGGCCTGAGCCAGAGCCAGAGGAGATAAAAACTTAATGGCTTAGTTGTTTGGGGCCCTTATATTACCTCACACTGAGGGCGTTAGAATCTCATGGAGGCTGATTTTTGAAGATGAAGTGGAGGAGGCTCGTCACTAGCTCTGTCTGATTCTTGTCTTATCATTCCCGAAGTGAAAGGGTTCTGTGGTGCCGTATCATCTGATAGTGTTCGGATGAATCAAACCCTGACTGAAATTGTCTTGCTTTAATTGGTTTAACCAGCTTCCATCTGATTATTTCAAATCACACACGTAAAGTTCTTTTGAAGTTTGATCGTTTACTGTGAAACGGTTACAGTTTCTTTTAAGTGCTGTGACATCATCTGCAGCATTTCTGATCTGACTACTTGGTGAGATGATTGTTGTGTTTTTTTAAGTCTGCCGTATATGTGTTTATCAACTGTCACTTATTTTTTAATCTGGCGGCCAACTTTTGTATTCGTCTTGAGTATTATCCCGGTTTGTAGTTTGTTCATATATGGTTGAAGCTGGTCATTCGTTTCATGTTCACTCATTCCCCTCTATGCTACTGCTTTTTGAAGGAGTTCTGTCTATGGCCTTCCTTTGGTTTCTCTCTTAAAAGGTGAAATTTGCAAGTTTAGCACCACTAGTGGTACCAGATGGAATTGGAGAATTTTATGTCATGTCTTCAAATTCAGTTTGGTGCAGCAAAAAGTATGATGTACTCATAGTTGGGATAGTAGAAAGTGGGCGTAATGACTCCTGTAACTCTACAAACAGATAAACACTGATAGTACATACACACTTTCTCTGAAAAGCACTTACTTTCACACTATATAAATCTTCACACGTTAATGCTTCTGTGTGAAAAAATATTAAATCTTGAGAATATAATTAACACCTCGGTATTACTTGTTCACTCACTTAATGTACACACACTTTCCCTTTGACTGTGCGCAAAGTTTGTCAAGAACTTGTTCATGTTTTTTAACAGTAGTTTGAGTACTTCTTCAAGGTTGACCTTATATCTTATTTTACTGATGTTGTTTTTTTTCATTTCAACAAGTTGTTACAATAATTAGTTTGCAGGAGGAGTTACAGGAAGAGTGTGAAGAATAAACCATAAACTTATTGCTTCTTCTTTAGCATTTGAAATTGACAGTTGTATATTAAGTTAACACAAAACTCTTGTGAAGTGCATGCCTCATGCTATGCATGTCAGTGATGCAATGACATTAACTCGCTCTTAATTCGGTTGTGAGCCCGGAAAATGGAGAGTCTGAGGGATTTTGTGTATATCAGTCACTTCAATAAAATAACTGTTTATGTAGCTACTGTATTTAGTATGAATGTGACACTCATATTCTGCTTTTACTTGAGTGTAGCTTTTATGAATTAGCATCCACAAATCTTGCAAGATTAAATGTAAAAACACGGACATGTACAAAACAACAGGTTCTATCATGCTTTATGCAAATATGTTAACATGCTCTGTGTTGGTGTGTGTTATCTCTGAGAGGGATAACAGTTTTCTTCTTATATTGTTTCATGACCAATGTAAACACAGTTCCATTCATTACTCTAAATACTCAGTAACTGCATTTTTTTTTTCGACCCTCTGCAGTCATACCGGAGGTGAAAGGTTTTCATTTCAAGGTTATAAGTTCATCATAACACCTTGCGTTAGGTGTGATATGTGACTTTTGGACCTTTAAGCTGTTGTGGTTTATTGTCTTACTGCTAATAAATTATATGTAGATTTGTTCTAATGAAGTGTGCTTGATGACACAGAACCATTGTTTGCGTGTTTCTGTGTGGACAGATGAATGATCGTATGTTGTTGTTCCTTGAAGAGTCAGAGTCATTCAGCCGGCCTGGCTGTTGTCTCCCAGGAGAAATGTTCTTCCTTTCTTCTGTTTTTTTCAGCGGAACTAGTGGAGGCTGGCAGGAAATTACACTCCGCTCCGTCTCGTAAATATCTCTATGAATCTTGGCTTCCCCCCGCTGCGTCCCGGGTCAAGAAAGAGTTGTCACTGGGGGGTTGGGAACAAGGCTGGTCAAAAAAACATGGAAGATGGTGATGTCGCAGTCTAAACATCTTAGAGTTGGTCCTTCAAAGAGAACAGTGTCAGCAGTTGTTGATGTATTCATTGCACGGCTGGTACGCAGCCTTCGGAGGCAAGAAGAAACTGAACGTGGATGGAATAGTTCTCCCAAAAATGAAAATTATGTCTTTATTTACTCACCTTCATGTCTTTTCCAAACATGAATGCTGTTATTTTTCCCCCGGAATGCAAAGACAGTTTTAAAGATCTTGCAGCTCTTTCATTGCAATAGTTGTCAATAGTGACCAAATTAAAAAAAAAGTGCTATAAATGAGAGAAAAATATTTATGTAAAGGAATGAAATGTAAGTTATATATGGATATTTTTGGAGTTTTAAAGTCACTTAAAGTCTAAAAGACTTAAAGTCACAATGAAGTGCATATGACGACAGATCTTTTCTTTCATATTGTGTACAATTTTAATGTATTATGAGTTTATTACTCATAATACGTTAAACTTGTACTCAATATCGTTAACTAGATCGTTAACTGGATTTTAAGAAGTGGACATTGCCTTCAAAAATGAATGTGACTGCAGTAGAGGTGGGCAGTAACTATATCGTGATTGATATTTTTACTGTGAAGTAAAATGACTCGTATCATAATATAAGATTTTGGTCATATCACCCACCCCTACTTTGCAGTTGATTGAAGGAAAGGGGCAGAGTTAAAGCGTGCTAAATGATGACATACACATACGAACATGTACAAAAGTGAATTTTCATTTCATGCTGACTATAAAGGGATGATTTACACAAAAATGAAAATTCTGTCATCATTTACTCACCCTCATGTCATTCCAAACCAGTATGACTGACTTTCTTCTGTGAACCATAAAAGAAGACGTTTTAAGGAATGTTTGTAATCAAACACTTGCGTACCATTGCCCTACACTGTATGGACAAAAAACACTAGACATTTCTCAGAATATCTTCTGTTACCTTCCACCGAAAAACCGAAGCCATACAGGTTTGAAACGACATCACAGTGAGTAAATAACGACCGAATGTAATTTTTAGGTGAATTTTCCCTGTAATGAGGTATCATAATTTTATTTCCGATCTTCCACTCTTTTGTGGGATGACGTGGTTAAAGTGGATTGTTTACAAAAGTAATTGAAGTGTCGATTATGCGATTATGAGAAATTCACTAGAACTGCGTTAACGGCAGCGTAATTAGACAGTGATATTTTGGCTGTAAAGCGTGTGGTATTAGGTGAGGTTTGTTAGCGTAGACCAACACACATTAGGCAGAGTGTTGCTAGAGGGCTGGGTATGGGCTGGAATGGGGGCTGACGCCACACAGTCTCACAACAGCTCCGTCACTGTGGGGGGTTAGACTCGATGTGTGCGCGTGTCTGTGCGCCGTACGAGCGTTCGTGTAGCGCTGTGTTTGTATCCCTCACATGGAGCCGAGGCTATGCTGCTATGGCAACGGCAGGATCCCTCCTCAGGACAGCAGCGAGCAGCCAGGCAGTCTCTGCAGTGTGTTGCATTCATGAATTAAAGCAAATTAGAGCCCCCTAGAAAACCGCACCAAACTCACAACAGGCTTTTTCTGTTAATTCTGTTAGCCGCTTTTGCTTCAAATGGCGATTGTGCTGCCGCAGAGATGAGTATTTTGAAGCACAGATACATCTTCCCCAGTGATAAACAGGTGAGACGTTACTTTCACTAATTTTGTGTGTGCACATCTGAAACCACCACATGTTTTTCAGATCATATGGAGATTAATCAGGAAATGTTATCACTGAAGTTGCAGGAGTTGGTTACAGGAAGACAGTGCAGGAAAGGTTCACAGGCAGGTGAGGGATGACTGTGTGTGTGTGTGTGTACTGGTATCAGAGCTGGGTGTGTCTGTGTGGGTGTTGGTGGGAAAGGTACAGGGCTTATCTATCAGCTCATACAGCTGATCATTACAAAGCCACTGCGGCTATATATGGACGCACTCCTCCCAAATGTCAGTTTTTACATACGGCTGACCCAGTTCTTCTCTCAACTGTTCAGATACAGTGTGTAACATAATTTTTGCACAAAAAAACCTAAAAATAAAAAAGAGAATTACTAGAATTATGTTTTATTAAATGTAATTATATTAATTATCTAAATAACTTAAATAAATATATCGATTTTATTTAATTCTTATAAGCTCCTTTTCCACTGTCCTCAAATCTGATCAGCATTTCGAAAGCGTAGGCCTATATATTTAGCTTTTTTGTCTTTGCAGCATTCTGGAGTAACTTTCAGTCTCTGTGCTTCTCAGTTGATCCTGCTTTGGCTTCGTTTTCCGTTTTAGTTGATCAAAAAATGGACAAAACAATATTATGTCTAAAATGAAAGTTACTTATATTAACTTCACACTGCATTAAATTGATCAAAACCGACAGTTTACGATGTTAATAAAGTTTCAAAACATTTCTGATTTTGAATTCCGTCCTATTCATCAAAGAATCTTGTGAAAAAATGTATCACAGTTTCCTGAAAAATATTAAGCCCCTCAACTGTTTATAATGTTGATAATAATAAGAAATGTTTTTTTGAGACCCAAATCAGCATTTTAGAATGATTACTAAATGATCGTGACAGCAGATCATCTTTGCTATCACTGCAATAAATTGTTTTAAAATATATGAAAATAGAAAATTGGATTTTACTTACATCTTACCGACCCCAATCATTTGAATAGTAATGCGTAAATGTTTAATAATTGAAAAAAAAGCTTTATTTAAAATAACACTTACAAATTATTATCTTAAATGTGACCTATACATTCTATACATTCTGAGTTCCAGCTTCTATATTTTGGACTCTTGGGAGTGTTTTGGAGTCAGTACCTATCTATAAAGGTCTCCTGTGGCTGTCTTTTTTGAAGGGAGGGGGGATCCAAACACAGGCAGAGAAATCTTTGCATGCATGGCTGGACTGCCACTGACCTCCCCGCACCGGGAGACGCTTCACTGGGCTGACACAGCCTGCTTACACTATGGGTCAGGGGGAGGTTGTTCTGGGTGCGGATGGGAAGCACACTGCCCTTCAGCTCTCTCTTACTTACCATATAACTTACTTCCATAACTACTGTAGCACTGTGGAAACAAAACCAATCTGTAGTTTTGAACGCTTTTATAATTTGGTTTGGTGAAAGGAAGTTGTTTGCCAGCTGTATACACGAAAAAGTTTAATAGATCCCATCACGTGGATGTAACTGACCTCTATGGCAAATTTGTGGCAAGAAGACGTGTGCACATAAAGTATTTATCATTTCCAATAGTAAGCACATTAAACCCTGTCACACCAACCCACAGGCCCCCACCCCCAGCTTGTACCAAGTCTGCCCAGGGTCCTGCCTCCACACTTACGCTCAGCATGTATGCGGCGCACACACACAAACACACACACACACACACACACACACAGAGGTTAGAGCATACAGACGCGTGACTCATTAGGCATTCGTCCCCCGGGGACAGTGCTGGGGGAGCACGCCACAGCTGCAGGAATGTCATGAGCTGCTACTGCTGTGTGCAAATGTGTGTGTTTGTGTGTGTGTGTGTGTGTGTGTGTATCTTAGCAGAAGGCCAGCACACCTTTCAGAAGATACAGCGCCAAGAAAACGTCTCTCGGCTTTTCCATATCATCCTTACTGTCTGAGCCAACAATAAAAAATTTAAGGATGCCTTCAGAACTCAGAAGTAGACTGAAACACATTATATGCAGATTATACACTGGATAGAACCGGTCCCACTTGCTGATTATAGTCCCTACAGCGTTCTATCTTAAAATGCATGATACGGTAACAGCTATGACGTGAAACACCTGTTTACCATATCATTGCTTATTACCGTAGAAACCAACTATTAGACTTAGTGTACTGGAAAGTGACTGTGTTTTCTAGTGTTCATAAAGTTGGAAAAGAAAATAATGTTTAATAAAAAAATATTTTTTATTATTTAGTAACTTTACGGTTGGTTCTAGTACATTATTACGGTCACGTTTAGACTTTTTAATGTAAATTTCTTCACATTAACTTGTGTTCCTGTCTCCCATATTCAAGTGGATAAAAAATTAAAATCAATGGCACTCACTGTAGGAAGTACTTTAGGAAGAAGCTAAACTACCGTTCAAAAGTTTAGGATCTGTAAGATTTTGTCACTTTATTTGATCAAAAATACTGTAAAAATCAGAAATACTTTAATATCATTACAATTTCATTTTCTATTTTAATGCATTTTAAAATGTAATCCATTCCTGTGATGGCAAAGCTTGATTTATCATTGATTTATCAGTCGTCAGTGTCACACTAGTTATCAGAAATCATTGTAATATGCTGATTTGCTGCTCAAGAAACATGTATTATTATTATTATCAATATTGAAAATAGTCTTGCTCCTTAATATTTTTTTTTTTTGTGAAAACCATGATACATTCTTGATGAAAATGAAGTTCAAAAGAGCATCTTTTTTTAACATAGCAATCTTTTGTAATCTAAACTGTCACTTTTGATCATTTTAATATATCATTGCTGGATAAAAGTTTTTAAAAAACTTACTGACCCCTAACTTTCGAACAGAAACATATATCCTTCATCTTCACCCAGAGGTCACTGTGTGTGTCTTTTTTATACAGTCCTTGCTTGTTACAGCCTAATATAACTTTGAGGAAAGTTTTTCCTGGCTTGTTAAGGCTTATCAAAGGGCAGCCTTACTGTGCTGTAATTCTGCTGATTTCTTGTGAGGTCTTGTCTATGAGGAGACGGTGAGAACATCGCTCATAATTTCGAAGTCTCTCAGCTCATAGGTTTTATGGGACTTAAGACAGAAACCCCACCAAGCTGATTACTCACTTTGAGTTTACATGTGTGGTTTTATTTTTATGTGTGTGTGCGTTTTGTACAAATGTATATATATATCTCGTCTCATTGAAGGGCAGACATTAACTGTGGGCGGGCTTATTCATAGAAATGCTGCTTAGAGGAAATTCATATTCAATATTTTTCCATGCCTGAGTGACAGAGTGTGTGTGAGGGTGTGAATGTGTGTGTATGTTCATGTAGGCGGGAATCGAAGCCCAGGTTTTTTATGTTTTTGTTTTGAAGCACCCTCCCTGACTCCCTCTGTGCGGAAGTGTTACCGGAAATAGTGTGCAGCCGCCCCCGGTTCTGCGTCAGTTACTCCGAATAAAGCGAGGGGGCAGGACGGGGGCTTTCCGGGAGGACGTTGAGAAGGGTGGGGGTTGGAGAGGAGGAATGGGGGCAGGGAAGTGTGTGTGTGTGTTTGTGTGTGTGTGTGGAAGCCTGTCTCCGCTGAGGCCATGTGGGTAACAGTCATCTTTCAACGCTAACTTTATCAGATAAAGCATCACTAGTGCCAGCGCACTTCATACGTGGCTTCCAGTGGCTGTTAACATCTCCAAAACGCACGAACATAATGTCACGAAAAATGAAGTGTTTGTTTGTGTGTTCACGGTTTTGTGTTGAGTTTTATACAAGATTAATCTCAGTATAAATAACTTGGATGTTTAAATGAATCTGTTACTTGATGCTGTGCTCAAACTAAATACTTAAAACTAAAATTAAACTCATTTTTAATCTAAATAAATACATTTGCTATGTTAAAATAGGAGACATATAGAAAATAAACTGCTTCCTTTGCAAAAAAATAAAAATAACAGTCGCTCTGCTGTGTTCAGTCTGCCCATCCTCAGGGATGTTTTCATCTTTTTCGTCTTTTTCCCTCCTCGTTTTAATGTATGCCACTTGAGAGAATCCAGAGGGGCTGCACCTGTTTGCCTCTTGGCTAGTCTCTCCACCTCCTGCCCCGGCCTGCCACTCACGCCTCGGCTCCTGTGGGATGCTCTGCATATGTGTATGTGCGCGTGCAAGCTTTGGGTGTGGAGGAAGGATAGCTGCAGGGCTCGGCAAAGTTTGACAGAGACCGAGATACAAGCATGCTCACACACACACATACATACTTACACGACCCATTCACACAAACAGACTTTTCAGTTGAAGTTTTTCAAAGCTGTATCCAATCCTCTGGATCTCTGAACACACCTATAGGGGAGATAAGCTTTGCCGCTTTTACATTTTCTGCTATGAACTGAAAGAAAGTATCTATACGATATAGCCATAGATAGAAGACTTATAAGGGTGATGCAGTATCACAAATTATCCCAATTTGGGGTGAAAGCGTTGTCATTTCAAGAAATAAATTGATTTAAATTGGGAGTTACATTTGACCGAAAATAAATAAAAATAAAAAAAGTATAATGATGCACAAAATTATGCATAAAATAATGTTTGTGAACCAGAAAAATATATAATATTTGTAATATTTAAATGTTGAATTTTCATAATTTTGTTGTAATGCTCATAATAGTATTTCATAATAGTAGTTTACCATTTTGGGAAGTGTTTCATTTACTATTTTAAATAAAATATGCATGTTTATTTTTTTAACTGAGTCAGACAAAACAAACAAACAAACAGTTGCATATGTTTTTAGACTCCTATAAATGTGCTTTTACATAAGCTTCCAGCACTTTCCCCATGTGGGTCTTTCAGTCGCAAGCAGCATGACACTGAGGAACTATATAGTCACATGGCAAAAATTGTGTACATCTTCTTATTTGATGATTATGAGGTGATGCAGTGAGTGTACCCATCCATTCCATACCATTTTTGCAATCGGTTTCATCACTTTTTCTCTTCACTTTTTTAAATCTTCTCTTTTTCCCGTCAAATCTGCTCTTTCTCCCTCTCTGTTCACTCATGGATAGAGATAGAGGAACAGAAATCTGCACTGACCCCTTCAGGTCACATTAAAGGTCGCTCAGCTTCACACACTAAACCCTGAGGGCCTCTCATCCCCTTCATCCTTCGCTGTCTTTAGATGTCTGATGTGGATAGAGGGAAAGAGGAAGAGAAGGAATCACTATCACGTCTCGTTCACTCACCCATCCTCCATCACTGGTCTTGTGGATCAATGGTCTTTCCCTCTGCACTTCTCTCTTCCTGACTAAGTTTTGCTGTTGGAGTTCAGCTTATGTTAGGTCATTACCTCCTCATGATTTGTGACCTGTGATTCATGATTCATCATTTATGAGATTCATGACTCAGATGCAGCTGCATTAAATGTATGTGTCCTGTGAGGCTGATCTGTGTAGGTCATATGACAGCAGGAGAAATAGAATGACAATTTACTGGAATTTATAGTCATTTAGAATACTTTAACTTTAGATTGTCATGTGAATGCAAATTTTGAGGCTGGTATAGTGTTCTTATTAGATTCATGGCTTATGAACCAAAAGGCTGCAAGGTCACATACCACAAGGGGTGATTCCTCAAACCAATCACCATTGTTTAATTTATCCCAGATTATTAAATCAGGGGTTTTCAAACTTTATGAAATTATGGATCTTGGATTCATTAAAGCTGTAGTCCATATTTTTGGGGGGTAATCACCATTGTAGCGCAATTAATTATAATGCTTTTTTCCTCTACATTTTTTGTAGAATGGTAGTAATGTATAAAAAAATGTATTTATTATTAATATTATAGATATTACATTTTTACACTTTTTTTTACTTTTACACTATTTACACTACACTGTTAACTTTTGCAGAGTATATTGTATCTGCTTGGGTAAATTATGATTATGTGTGTACTGAAAACTAGCCTTTCATGAAACTAATTACATGAATGCAAATGCAAAAAACAAAACAAAAACATAATGAATATGACTGTAATCCATTCAAAATGTGTTTTATCAGCCTAAAGAGAACTGAAACCTCAACCAGCGTGTGACGGATCGGGAACATTAGCCATTTCTCTGTACTGCAGCTCAAGCCAGTAAAATCAGTGAAGGCTGTTCCCAGAGTCTCAGTCTGTCTGTCCCCTCTGTGCTCCTGCAGAACCGTGGGCGACTGGCAGAGAAACGCACCATCCCCTTGGCGCCAACACGGGTGCCCAAAAAGGAGCTGGCCTCCGTTTTCAGCAGTGACGACAGTGAGGGCAGCGAGAGGGCCAGTGGAGATCATGCAGACATCAAACAGGAAGAGCTGCATTACACTATCATGAGAAAGAGGTGAGAATTTGTTGAGTGCATGTTGTGTAAATGTGCGAGTGTGTGGGTGGGCAAAAAGTTGAGTGCCAATCCCAGTGCCCGGGATTGATACATCAACCATGATCTGCCGGAAAGTGGTTAGACATATCAGACATCAGTATAACACCAAAGAGTTTTAAACAACCCTTAGGTCTTTACCCTCATAGCCCCTTATTTTGACGAACACGTACCCTCTAACACACACAAATATGCTCATTTAGTTTTCTGGCAGACACTACAGACACACCGGATGTGCCAACAAAATACCCATGCTAGTGAGCCCACAGGATGCATTCACAGAAATAAACATGAGGTCTTCTCATGAACCATATGAGAAGTGATATTGTTGATGAGGTATTTGCAGTCATGCCAACTTTCTTGATGTCATAGATCTCAGAATGGCTTGAGTGGCTACCTGATTAATTTCCACTGTGTTAAATTTAAAAGAAACACCTTTATTATTTTAGCATGTGCCTTAACCACATACACAGTTCTATTTTGGGTTTTTTAACTCTTGTTAAAGACTGTGGAAAGCAAGACAGTACCTGGTCATCATAGGCTAAAGTAATCATTTTACATCATGATTACAACTAATCATTTTGATTCTATGAGAATAGGGAAGTCCACATTACAGCTATAATAATAACGACAGAGAAACAATAGCATTGGAATCACAATGGAAGAACTTTGAGCGTTTAAAGCAGCAGATGATATAATCACAGCACATGTGGACACTTATTTAGTTATCGATACACCTACAGTATCCTTAGTTATAGTAGTGAACAGGCCTTAACACCTGTTCATTTGTATATCACTTTTTATATCACTAACTAAGTATTAATAAAGGTGTCATAGGTAGCCATAAATGTCTGAGTTTTTGGACTTGCACTATTGTGGGACCATGGTAGTATTATTGGTTAGTTTCTGAAAGTACCATATAAAAATGTTGTAGTGATTGTTGAGTATCATGGGATATAAAAGTACTTGTTTTGTGCTTTAAAGTGTCCATGCCATTTATGTTATAACTGTCTAACTATAACGGTTTAATATTCATAAATTACATTCATTTTAAAAAACATAGAAGAGACCTTTTTCAAAACCTAGTGAACTACTTAAGAATTTTTTCAATTCACTCTGAACACAAATATTGGGGAAAGTATCACTTTTTAATTACATTAAGCATTTTTATGGATACTTTTTGGTATTTTTTGATTAACGCCAACACAATGCATTCTGGGATTGTGGTCTCTGTGAAGCATATATGCAGTGCTGCCTTAAAATTTGGCCTAAATGAGGCTGCGTAATTAAGTTTTCCATAATTTGAAACAGTCTTAATATTTGCTTTTCCATGAAAAAAATAAAACCCATCCTGCGATGTGCTACAAGTTCCACACCTCCGTCTCCAATCACTGTGAGGGAAATGAAGGAATTCAGCGTTCATTAAATCTTCATGAGCTGTGTTTGGCCTCCCTCCTCTCTGGCACACAAGCCTGAAGAAGCTTATGAGCCTGCGGTCGGTGCAGCAGTGAGCTAAGAGCAGTGGCTGAAGAGAACGCTTTTTCCACCAGCCTTTCGCTCTGCCTAAATGCATTACAGGTGAAAACTAGCCAGCAGATGTCAGCCCTGGCAGGTGAGTCTGGGGTACCGCATTTTTGTCAGACCATCTCCGCTTCTACTAAAAAACTTGTTGAAAAGCCCGGCCTTGAGGTTCTGATCTATTATTAAGTATTCTTTAATCACCAGAGCATGCCTTTCAAAGCTAGCTGTTGCTTTGAGACTGGAGGCTTTCTGTCCTCCGAGGGTCTTTAGGTGATTTTTCAGTTTTTTGAATTGAAGTGTCAGCAGTAGTTTCAGCGGTGTTTGCAGTGAGAGTTTGTGTCTGCATGTGCTGTTGTGAATAGTTAAATCTCCTGGAAGCTTCAGTGCTTCTAATGAGAAGAGTAAGAGAAGACAATATTCTCTTTTCTCATTAGCCACTTGGCTCTTGCTAAAAATGTCTCCGTTAGCCCTAACTCCTGTCAGGCTTTCTTAGAGCAACCGCCATTGCGTATAGTGATAATTTGACTTATTTAGTTGCCTTTCTGTTTAACACCTCTTTTCCCGTGAAGATGTGCCATAATAGTTGTAGCTGTGCAGTTATAAACTTTTTCCCCTGCAGTAAATGGCGAATGAATTCCAATGGTTGAGTCATTTGAGTATAAGAGGCTTGGGTTTATGCCCACTGGTGTTAAGCGGTAAATTTGGGTCATTACACAGCACTGTTGGGATATCATTCTCAAGGCAGCCTATACGTACCTCTGAGGTCATGCCCTCATCCAGCATAGGCAGGTCATAGCTGGATCAGTCCATTTTGTTGAGCCACACAGGATGCTAGCTAGCTACCAGATGTGTTCACAAGCACAACTTGAACATGATTATGTTGTGGAATAAAGAAGGGCTCCGAGTTCTTACCTTGGAGAGGATCAGCTCTGAATGCCCAGGTACAAACCTAAGCCCTCATCTGCAAGACTTTCTTGGTCACTTCCTTCACTCAACCCCCGAGCCGCTGGCAGCCACTTACCCTGTGACACCAAGGACGGCACAGGAACCAGAACTGGCAAGCTAAACTCATTACAGTGATCTCCCCCCAACACTTCAGATACCCGCGCGTGAAGATGCTAATGAATTTAAAGAACACTTATGACTAATATCTAGGGCTTTTCCCTGTTAAAGGCGGCGGACTGCGAGGAGCCACGTCTCTCCTCTGTTCCGGGGCCGCTCACCTCACCCATACTTTACTGAGATGAGGATCTGACCGAAAGAGATAATGGGATGTTCAGTCTATGAAATTCAATTTCCATTGAGCTGGACTGGGTAAGTGAGTTGTGGAGGGGTCTTAACAAATTGGATTTAGTCAATGGATGGTGAAGTATGGGGAATTCTTTTTTGCGTTTGATCATATTTACGCCTCATCATTGCAGTTTATATTAATGTTGTGGTAGAGTGTGCATAGCGTTTCTTTAGTCCAAATCTATCTGCATTAATATGTACTGTGTACAGAGGTGTCCCAAAAGCTTGAGACCGCTTCTGTTTAACATTTATCTAATTTAATGCTAATTATATTATCAGCTTAACATTTTGATAAAAAAAAGTTGCATTTAAATGAAGTCCACAATGTCTCTGTACTCGTTTTTTCTTTTGTTTCAGTGACAGTAGAACTTTTCCAGCGTGATCCAAAGAGCTTCTTTTGCTTCAATGGAAGCAAGAATTTCTGACCACTTGTAAAAAGATTTTTAGTGTCACAAATGTTCTTAAATAGGGAATAATCTGATATATTTATTATTCATTTTTTGTTATGATGTCTCTCCTAAAATTTTGTCTATTTCCAGGTTTAAGTAAGATTTTGAATCCCAGACTCAGACTTTTGGACCTCAGCGTACTTTAACCGTTCTACCCAAAGATATTTAAAAACAAAATGAGTGCAGTTTTAGACACCTCCCGATGATATATGTTTGTGCAATCGTGCGCGTTTAGTTTTCAGAGGATTTCCAGCCACTGCCGTGAGAAAAGCCGGTACACTTTGACAACTTAAAGAAGACTCCCTATATCTTTTAACCAGATTAATGTTAATGGCCAGCAGGTTTATAGGTGATTAGTCCACAGTCCTCCTGTATCCTGCAAGCATACAGACCTTTCTTTTTAAGAAAACAACTGCGCTTAGGGTGAAGCGTAACACTTGGCATGGTCTTTTATATTCCTTTTTTCTTAGTGATTTCATATGTGGAGGTTGAGGGTCTTCGGGTCACGATTCACTTGAATGAGTCTAAACACCATACTGAATAACAGAATAACAAGTTCGGTTTTATCTTTGAAATGTAAATATAATCGGCTGATAAAGACAATTCCATACCGTCGACTGGCCTCCTATCTGAAAACGTTCACTTTCGCATTCTGCTTTAGCAATACAATTTGCAAGTATGAGATGTTTGTCATAGTATTAGTCTTCAAGGTCATGCCAATCATTTCCTGAAGCCTACCTGTGCACAGTCAGGTGTGTCAACACCAGGGCTTTGAGAAGTGCTGACTGCTTGTCTGGGTCATTACTGAGTAACCATCATGGATTATATAAGATAGTATACTTACTCAGAGGACAACCTGCTAAGAAAAGCCTCCAAAAAAGATGGCCCATCCCATAGTGTCTATTATATTAATGCTAAGTTAATGATAAAGTCAATTTTGTCTCTTGTGTTAATCTTACTGGCATTTAACTGTTGATTTAATTAGGATACTCTCACGATTTTTGATGATTTTTCTTATTTACAACCTATGGAAAAAAACGAAGTGCAGAAACATAAGTGGATTAGATGAAGTAGGGGAGGAGGAGGCAGGTTGATTCCAGAATGGTGGACCCTCCCCTTGAGCACGAGGGACAGGGAAAGGAAATAAATCAGACAACTGTTGCACCTGTCTGGATAGAAATACTGTCTGTCTTCCCCCGGGTTTCTGCGGCCTCTTCATAGAAGGGCCTGACCTGTCTGTGTTTAGCTTTAGAAGCGTTTGTCCAGCAAGGCGTGCCGTCCTCTTCCCTGGTGGCTGTCTGGACCTGAATGTAAGCACTCATCTAGCCAGAAGTGGAAATCAGCTGGTCCAAACCTCAGGACTGAAGCCAACCCAAACCAGCGTCTTTAGCGCACTGTGACTGGCCAGGCTCTTAAAATGCTGGTATGTACAGTCAAGGGCATTTTCATCTGACACTTTAACTTTTTTTTGATTAATGTAATATCGTTGAGTGCTTTGACACTGGGTATTTTTGGAAATTTCTTTCTGAAAAACAACAGACAAATAATAGACCCATAGATTAATAGATGTTTTTTGCACTTTCAGAGACATTCAGCTGATGATGAAATGCCTCTTGGATGAAATGGTTTAGGTTAAGGCAACACCAAATTTTTTTATGTAAGGGGTTCTTTTGTTTGAACGGTTTTGGTACGGTCACACAGATTTAATGGAATTGTCCATATTCAATCATTTGTGTGGTCCACCGGAGGAAATGAGTACTCAAGTTTACTTTAAACCATGTGACCATGTGTGCCATTCGTTCGTTTTTGTTTTGTTAAAACCTTTCCCTGTGCAGTTCTGCAGTTTTGCTCGACACACTGCTGGGAAGGGGATGTGATGCTGTAGGATTCCTGGAAAGAACCTTCTCTTAAGGCAGTAATTAGTGGTTGGGTTCCAGTTCTGGAACTTTTAGAATGTCCAGGGCTCTTCCCAAGGAACGGCTGTAGGCTAACCGTTCTACACTTTACTGTTTTCAGGAATACTTGTGACGTTTAAAGCCCTGTTTTTAAAAAGTGGACAAATGCATCCTGCTATGATTGCGATATAACAGTTTTGCTAATTTATACTCACACTTTCAAAATTCAAAGGGCTGGAATTAAAGCCTAACCCCCCCCCCCCCCCCCCCCCAAAAAAAACGTTCATAAGTAAATGCGTCTTTTTTGAATGCGTACTTTAACACATTTTTTAAAGCGTTTTACTATGGCAATGCTATTTTTTATTTACTTGTTTGTTTTTCAATAATTTATGTAATCATAAAATTTAACTGTAGACCACTTGTTTAATGGAAAAGAAGTCTGCATTGTGCCGTAAATAACATTTAGAAACTAAATGTATTGTATTGAACACGCATCAACTAAATGCGTTTCCCTTGCGTGTCAAGTGAACATAAATATGTAAAACAGTGAAGATGTTTTAATCAGGTGTTTTTTTCCTGTTAGCATCTCTTTGATTGGTTTTGTTTCAACCAAATGAGTTAATCAATGTCATTAATGTCACATCTACTGAGAGCAGCTGTCTTTAAACAGACATTGTACCACATATCACAACTCTCAGGCTTTTTACGCTGTTCGCCTTTTCTGATTATCCAACGCCGCAACGTTCAATGTGGCAAAATAATATTTTGTTTCACTTCTACTTTTCTGGGTTCCCGCGTGCTTATCGACCTCCCATCAGCTTTTATAAGGCAGGAACAACAAGAAAGCTCAGGAGAACGCACTGCGCTCTCATTTATTTATGTATCTATTTCGATATTTATTTATTGCTCTCCTCGCTGAGGCCTGGCTGCTCGCTCTGAATGTGAGCGGAATAACAACAGAGAGAAAAAAAAAATAGAAACATAGATTTTTTTTCTCAAAGTTTTTTTATTTTTACTGGACATTATTTAAGTGCAACCTGTGTTCAGAATGATTGTTTAATAAAAGTAATGGTAAAATTTTCAGTTTTGTACCATTTTTGTACCCAAATTGGTTCTCAATTTTGGTCTTGTTTTCCAGTGCCAGTTCATAGTGCAAAACGTCTGTCACTTTCTGTAAAAAGGAGGCATCCTCTCCACATGCCTTCCCACTTTCTGCTTGGCACCGCTTTGTGTGTGTGTCAGGGTGAGACTATCAGCGCTGTGTTCAGTAATGGTGTAAGCCCTGGCGTTAGGATGCCCAGTCTGCCAGCTCTCAGTGTGACCTCTATATCTGGCGCCAGCTCTCGTCTCCCGTGTCACCGCAGGGGCACTTGTGCTGGCACTATTTCCCTCCCTGACGTTCCCGCTGCCATGAGGAACACCACGTCTGTCCAATGGCTTTCTGAGCTGCTTTAAATGCAATGTCAGTTCATAAATACCTGTCTTTTAACGGATGCTTTTTATTTAGATGCCATATTTGAAAACCCAGCTTAAGTGCAAATAAGCACAAAACATTTTCTTAAAGGAACCGTTCACTCAAAAGTTTTCATTATTTACTCACCATCATGTTCCAAACCTGTATGACTATTATTAATTTACAATTGCAGTGAGAATGAATGGGGACTAGAGTTTTCAAGCCTGGAAAAAGGAATGCAAAAGCGATATAAAACAAGTAGTCCATATGACTTTTTTATTTAAGAGACATCTGTAGTCTGTATCCCCGATTAGGGAACAAATCATTCTTTGGAGATGCATCTGTTGAGTTAATTTGTTCGGTTAACAAAATCCATTTGAATGATTCATTCACTGATCCAGTTCAACTTATTGAATCAGTGATTCAGTTGTGGCAGTTCTTGAGCAGAGCTCACTGGAGGGGAAGATTAAAGGTGAATAATTTTCATTTTTGAGGTGAACTATTTCTTTAAATCCCTTACACAGCTACCTTTATCCCTTTAGCAGCATTTGAATCAGAGTCAAGCAGAGCTCTGTGCAGGTGTGCAGCTGGTTTTCTCTGCATTCAACCGCAAACCCTAGGCCTAGTGCTCCTATATCAGATGTACGTAAAAAACAGATGGAAGTGCTTTCAGCTCTGCATGTGAGTGCTGTGGTGAGGAAATGTGTCTGCTACCAGCAACAACACAGTTGATGCAAAAACCCCTATCTTTCTGGCATCGGAAAGATGATTTGCTGTTCGTTGCGGTGCCACAGATTTTCATTCCGTTGTAAAGCACTGACTCTGAAGCTGCATTGAATGTCTCTGATTCATTTTTTGGCACCTTCCAAATATGCTATTATTCTATTTATTTGAATATTGTATATTACAAAATATTACATTTGCTAGAAATTCATAAAAATAAACGTAGAATAGTAATGCCTGGTTTTGACCGTTTAGTGAATTAAATTCTTTAGAACATAAAAGTATTTATTATTTAAAATATGATTAAAAGGGCCCACCATAAACTACATAATTTAACTGTTATTTCAAAACATACTTTAAATCGTGTCCCAGGCAGTAAAGCATGTTTTTGGTTGACACATTCCTTTGTTAGACTGTATATATCAATTTACCGACCAGCCCTAGCACATTTTTTCCTGCACATTTTTAATATGATATAATAGATATGATATATATAGTTAATGTAAAATGTACTATAGATTATTACAATATATTTTTGCATGAGATTTAATTTGACATTTTATTTATGGCATTAAATATTGTTATTTTCAAGCCTTTTCTAACTGGTCACTGTAGAGTCATCAGGTCCCAATTTGTTGCATGTTGCCCATTGCGTGTTCTCTTTCAGTTGGTCATATCTGGGGCAAAGTGTCTGCAGTTGACAGGGAGGTGTAAGAGGTATTGACCAGTTTAGGTGGAGATTATGCTGATCGTCTTCAGTGCGTGATAAGCTGCAGCTCATGTCCTAAGCGGAGTTGTCAGGTCCGCCCTGTGCTCCCCTGTGTGGGATCGCTGACTCAGGCACCTGGGTCTTAGCTCCAGCCCTGACGCAGATTATGACCTTGGCCGCCAGGCGTGGGAGGCCTCATTAGCGGCCCTCACCGGGACAGCCCAGAAAAAGTGTGCTAATTAACTTGCTAACAATGTCCTTGCTTAGTGAGCTCACTGCAGAGCCTCCGTCCGAGGATAATAGCTTTCCTTAACTGCCAGAGCGGGAACTGGAAGATGGAGCTGTTGTTTGGACTGATGCCCTGTTAAGGGGATGGATGGAGGAACTTGGATGACCTATAGAGAACGGCAGAGTTGTTTCCTAGATAAAGGTTAAATGGACCTTTGCGCTGCACGGAGTAGCATAGTTTCATGCAAGTTTTTATTATTTTATAGCGCTGTTGTCAAATTAGAATAGACAAACGTCAAATTCTGAATAACATTTCAATCTAAATGCTGTTAAAAAAGAGGTTTCTACTAGAGTTTGAGCTGTTTAGGGTGTTTGTTTTTGTATGATGCAGCTTGTATCGATGTAGCATATTCTGTCAGATCACTTTGCATATTTTGCAGGGAATTAATGTTTCTTTTATCGATTCATTTCAGTCTCATTTATCTTTGTATTTTATCAAATGAAATATGAGTTTTCTGATAATAATTTTTTATTCTTGTAAATGTAGTGAACGATTGTGCTTTCGCTGCATTGTATTCATTGTCTATGTTAGTAACAATGTATTTTGTTTATTAAATATTTATAAATGTATTATGTTAAAGTATTTTTAAATAAAATAATGATTTTTTTAATTAAACATGAAAAATATTTTACAAAATTATAATTTTCTATATAATTTATGCTTGACTTTTTTCATAATTTCTAATAACTTGCATTTAACATTGCTCATGCTCGTTTAACTCAATTACAATATTAACTTAAGTTGCATTTAAGATAATATCCTAATTTATCCAGCATTTTTTTTGCTCAGTGAATGCTGTAATATTTATAAGTATCGTGCATCTGATCTTTTGTCATACATTCGACCAATGGCATTTCTGTCAGACTTCTGGCTTCTCGGAATGGCAAGTGAATTTGCAGCCCAGTTCGGTCATGGAGAATAAATTCCTGTGCGTGCTGTGTTGTTTGTAGCTGAACTGAAAGCGTGGCAGGCTGACATTACTGAAGCCCAGCCTGTAATCTACGGACTGTAAAACTAGCATTTCTACTGCCACAAACAGCAGGGCCACAGGCCCACCACAGAAACACAGTGGATTGTGAGACTGTTCTGTGACAGCCCGTAAAATGTCCGTTGGAGCTCTCTTGATATTAGTGCGCCCCGTAGACCACCAGGAGCTGTGAGATATGCATCTGATATTTGCTAAATGCTAATCGGGTATTTGAAATTATTATGCGTTATAATGCGATCAGAGCTGTAATCAGATTGCATTAAAATACTTCCATGACACACTTCTATTGGTCTCTATAGAGACAACATGGCCCAAGCAGGACTTACAAGGGTTAATGAAGGATGAGTGAGGGAAGATGAGAGGAGGAAGGAGGGAGGAAGGGAGGTTGAGGGGACGGCCTTGTCCAGTTCTAATCTGTAAACCCTTCAGTTGGCCTTGAAGAGACGACCAGGAAGAGGAAGACAAGTGTGCGGTGTGAATGTCGGTCCTGGCCTGGGATCAGTTTGTCGGTCTAGTTTTAAGAGTTTTAACTCTTTCTCTTCATGTTTCATGTGTATATGAATCATGTGTGAACATTATTTAAAGAAGATAATACAATACAACAATAAATACAACAATACAACAACAATAAAAATAAATATAAAATTAAAAAAATGAAAGAGTGACATGTAAACATAATTATGAAAGATATTTATGAAATAAAAAATATTTAACCTCATGTTTTCCATTTTATTTGTTTTAATAGGTTCCTTTGACCTAATTAAACTCCATTTACCAAATATTATTAGTACACAATTGACAAGATAATATTGATTCTTTGTGGGGTCACTTTTACTATGGAAAAAATGTATACAATAAAATCATTCCAAACAAATGTGTGGATACCTGGGGTGTTTGAATCAAACCATGTAATATGTCTTATTGATTAAGTTTGAAACATTATATCAAGTTGAAACTAAAAGTTTAGCTTGCTGCAAGATAACTTCAAGTATATATTAATATTCATTGGTTTCTTCACCTGTCCAAAACAGCTAACAGAATTGGTTCTCTGGCTTGTGTATGACACCGGAGCACAAGTACTTCCTTAAAGGGGCTGTATGTAAGATTTTGACTCTGATTAAAGCATAAAAATACCATAATGTGTTTGAAGAAGTTTAAGAAACACACTAAGTTAACATACTTTTTTATTTGAAAAACAATGCTTCAGTCAGTTATTCTCCTTTGAAAATGTGCGTTCTGGCCAGAATGTCTGTTGTTGTTTTGGTTTGTGAAACGCGCCCTCTGCCAGTTTAACCAATTGTATTTCGGCACTCAGGGTTGCCAGTTGGTGGAAAACACAGTGTACTTCATTTCATTCATCATCAAGTGCACTTGTTCCTGTTTGTGTCATAAATATGGCAACCTGCGTGTGCGTCAAGTCTAAGGAGGAGGGGCCAGGTGAAAAAATCCTCTCTGACATTTTGAATTTGGACTGCAATACCTAGTTCAACCACTCAGTGTCAATCCTACATACAGCACCTTTAAATATCGCCGGAATTACATACAAATTTTATTATCCATTCTAATTTCTAAATCTGCACGCTCATGTTGAATGATAAACCAGCGTCTTTTATTCACCACTTATCAGGCTCCTTTATGAAATGGCAGATCTCTGGAGATTACACTCATCCCCCGAGCACCTCGTGCACCTCCAGAGACCCGAGCGATTTCAGCAGAGCGATCATAAAAACCATTATCACCTGGTTTTAAGCTCATAAACTGCTTATGAGTTGAATGTGTTGATTAGAACATCTTAAGGTTGAAGATGAGACAGGATGAATCTCAAAATTGCTTGATGCAGGAATCTGTCAGTGCTCATTATACGCTTAAAATCCAAAAGACAATGAATACAGAAGCAAGGCAAAAGAGCCAAAGGCAGAGAGCGTTTCAACTTAAAGGGACCAAACTGGAGTGCACCAGGTCAGCCATGTTTGATTCAGTTGAGGTTGTTTGTGGTGGAATTACCTTGGGTTTACTTTTTGTACACTTTATGCATTGTTTTCCTCGTGTACAATTGGTAAGTTTGATCAATTTAGTTTAATTGGGCAGAATTGTTCTATATTAAACTTTTTTTTTTTTTTTAAACCTAGTATACTTAATGTGAGTGTGTGTGTTAGTGAGTTGCTTTGCGTTATGAATCTGTGATTAAGAACCTAGAGATGCATTATTTACCCTCCCCCTCTCTCTTTCTCTCTCTCCCTTCTTCTTGCTTTCTCTCTGTCTCCTTTTCTTTCTTCCTCCTCTGCTTTCCTTTTTCCAGTCGTGACAGTGACCTCTCAACGATCATCTCCAACCTGCACCACACCCGACAGCACGGCATGCCCGAGGGCCAGCCCTGCTCCGCACACTCAGGTAGGACACACCTAGAGACAGCACACATTCACATATAATCAGAGGTGAATGTTCGGCCATGTGATTATGGATATAAAGTGAAAACATACTTAAAGAGCAAAAGAAAACACACAGGAAGTTGTCTGAGTGAAGTGGCCAAAAATGCTTTTATGATTATGATACAAACTTGTCAAATCTGTGAAATTGCATTATCGTTGTAATTGCTTCTGTGGCTTTCTCTGTCTTTAATATTCTGTTTTATTGCCATCATACTCTGTTTTTACAGGGTTTATCCTTTGATTGATGCAGAACAATTACACTGACTGCGTGCTAGTACTTTAATTCGGTTTAATTTGTATGATTGAGGGCTGTAAGCTCATTAGGCGCTCCATTGTGGCCATATTCATTCCATTACTTAATGCTCTTGTCTTCGTCTCTCTTAGCACACAACTTAAACCACCGTTAAAACTACTTTCAGTAAATAGCTTTATTTGTCATTAATCTCCGACCAAACAGAAGGACTACCGGACATAATGTGTGTTAATCTCATTGGTTCGCTGAATCACATGGTCACCCAAAGTTGGTTAAGTCATTTTTACCTGTCTGGTTTTACACCTAGGCTTTAATGTTGTTTGAAGATTTATGTTGAATGTAAATATTTGTAACATTTATTACTGTTTTCTTAAAATATAAGATATTTTTATTTTATTTTTAATAGTTTATACTTTTATTTGTATTGATTTTATTTAATTTAAATAATACTTTTTAATAACAAGTCTTATTTTGACCAGTGTGGTTTAATATCTTGGTTTTTCATTATTATTATTTTTTCAAGTCTACAAAAGACTATTAATATCACTAACTGCTTAAAGTTAGACATCCTTAGATTTCACTTTTTTAATTAGTAATTTTAGCACTAAAAAAAAAGGTTATTATTTTTAGTTAAAATTAATTTGAGCTTTTTATGTTGTGGTACATAAATACCGCACAGCCAAGTCAAGTGGAGGATCCTATTGGTTTCTGGTAAAATGGCTATATGTGAATATATGTGTCTAAATCCTATTACATTAGCATCAGTGGAGCATAACAAAGTCTTAAGCGACTGTCCCAGTCCTCTATATCTCTCTGATCGTATGGCTCCAAATGTGGTTCAAATCACCTTTACCTGGCTCTAGGTTTCTACTCGACTGGAGATCTAAGGGTTGACTTAAAAACTAGACCAGTCAAATTTGCCATTACTTGAATAGAAGATGCTCAATTAATCATAATCTTAATTGGAGAAGACACAAAGGAGTAAGAGCGGAAGCCACCTGCAGCGTGGCTGATGACCAAAATCTGTCAGTTTGAGCGTTTAAAAGAGGTTTAACGGGTGCTGTAAGCAGCTAGACTCATGTCTGTAAACAAGTCCAATCCGATCACGCAGCGCGTCTAATTCTGTCTGCCAGTGAAATTAGAGAGCCTCCGTCCCTGGGCCAGGTTAGGGGTCGAATGGCTAGAACAGAGCCATTTGGAAGTGTGTTTTTCACATGATCAGAAAGATCAAAGATGCACATTTATTAAGTTTTGCATTTGGCCACATGATGCAGCAAGTAACAGCATAGTGGATGTAGCAGTACGTAAAAGGTTGAGCTTATATAAGCTTGAATCAAAGCAGACGCAAGTGTTCATTTTTCCATGTTCAGCTGTGAGACTCCAACAGCTTTTTTTGTTCCGTCACACAGTCTCTTTTACTTCCTTTCAAGTCTGACTTCTTCTCTGGGTATGTGGTTGAGCGAGAGAGAGAGAAGAAAAGGTTGGAAAAGTGCAGAACAAATGAATGAGCAGAGCGTCGTATGGTATCAAGGGAGGGTGGACTGCAGTGTGGAGTCGCGAGACAGGCGGAGGAAGAGGAAGCCGACTGCAGCGCTGGGGTTGCTTTGCACCGGAGAGGCCCGTTAATTAAATCTGAGGGACAGACATGAGAGCTGACCCAGGCGTCAGCCGCAGCCAGTCAGCGATGGAGGAGAGGCGGCTCCCTCACCCACCCCCCCTCTCTCCGTCCGGCCGGACGGCCTGCTGGCCCCAGTGAGGGATGGGGGGGAGGGCAGGGCGCCGGCAGCTTGTCTGGCTCTCTGTGTAGACTCCTAAACGTGGCTTTGCGGTCAGACCAGAGACTCTTAATAGGCATATAAGGTGTTTTTGCTTTTTTTCCCCTCCCTCCCTGCCGCTCTCATGGTTTCCTAAAGACAGACAGGAGCGTCAGCGTGAGACTGCTGTATATTTGGACCAGTGAATAGATTCCCTGAATTTGTATGTTATAATCTAAATATTCTCGCTCAAGACGAAGCATCTAAGTGTCCTGTCAGTGATGTTTGTTTCCCCCTTACACAAGTCTACTTATCCTGTGCACAATCATCATTATATCAATGGGCGGGCCATAGCCAAATGCACTGTAAATCACTTTGAATAGACAGAAAATAAATATATAATATTTGATTATATATATATATATATATATATATATATATATATATATATATAAACCTCAATCTTCAGTGTAACATGATTCTTCATCATTCCAATATGCAGATTTGGTGCTCAAGAAACATTTCTTATTAATGGTGAAAATTATTAAGTATTTTATGGAATAAGTTTTGTTTCAAAAGTTTATTAAATTCTACTCAGATTAATTAATATTAATTAACCAATTAATTAATTCAAAAACTTAGGTGTAAACAAGATATTTATATATTTTTTTACTATTTAAATTAAGAAATTATTACTTTTAGGCAGCAAACACACATTCAGTTGATCCAAAATGACAATAAAGGTACTTATAAGTTACAAAGATTTCTGTTTGTTTTTTAAATCAAAGAATCCTGAAAAACAATATATCACCTTTTCACAAAAATATTAAGTAGCACAACTGTTTTCAGCACTGATTCAAAATTGAAATTCAGAAAATTCAGCCTCTGTAGAAATAAATTGCATATTAAAATATATTAAAATAGAAAACTGTTACTATAAATTATAATAATATTATAATATATCACAGATGTGATGGATGGAGGCCAAAAAAGATACGATTATTCATAACGAATGAACAAGACTGACATCAGTGCAAAAAACTGCTTCACATTATGTAACGCTTGAGTTGAAAATAGTTCATTCAAAACAGCAAAACTAGTTTTTTAAAACTTTATGAATTCAGCTGCGGAAATTCACGTTACTCAAAAAAGGAAAACAAGTTTCTGGCCTAAAAACTTTTGTTAACTAATTAATTTTTTTCTTATACTATATGTACATAAAGTAAAGCAATCTGGCATAGTAAATACCACCCAAATATATGATATAATCAATAGCAATATCACCTCCGTGAGCACATTGGTTGTCATATAACGCAACCAAATTTATACACGTTTTTTTTTTCCTTTTTCTGTCCTTTGATTCTCTCACAGACGCCTGCCTTTCTTGCATCTTCTTGCATTTTCCTCAACCACCATTTGTCTCTTCGTCTTTTGTTTTCCCTCAATTGCGGTGGTTTTTGCCTCATTCTGTTGTTTTCTCATTCTTTTTCCCATGATTTTGATCTTTCTCTTTTTCCTCTGTGTGTTGCCCTCCCTCATTTTCTGTCTCTCTCTCTCTGTCTCTCCCCTAAGGCTCTCAGTGGGGGAGCGGCAGTAGAGGGGGGTGGTGCTGAATCCTCTGGGCTGGCGGAAGCGCCGTGCTGCTCACCCCCCCGCCATGGCCAATCAATGCCATCCTTTCAGTTCTGGCCGAGCCCCACAAACAGGGGGATCAATAAGTTATTAGCACCATTCTGTCAGCTGTAATGTGGAGATTGATTGGAGGTTGGGGCTCCGCCGCGACGCCCGCCACTTCCCCTGCCTGATAAAGATGACAGATTAAGGGAATAAGAAAAGGGAATTAAGGAGTGTGGCCTGTCCAACTTGTCAGTAGCCGGAGAGACGGAAGGAGCTAAGGGAGGAGGAGGAGAAAACCAAGAGCCTCCTTCTCTGCTCATTTAGTCGTTTTGCTATTTCTCCATCTTTCTAGCCTTCTCTCTTTCTCCCCCCACCTCTATTAAAGTTCTGCCCTTGTTTTGGCCTGGCTCTGTGCCGCACAGGCTGAAGTTTAAAGGAATTAGCAACAGCGCTGGCAACAGAAGCCGTTCTGTGAGTTGGGTAACATGGCTGAGGCACGAGGCAGCTCCGAGCCTCCCTGTTTGGTGTTAAATTTGAGCATCACAGCTTTAAGAAGCAACATTTAATTGGTATTAAAGGCTTTCCGCCTAAAAATCTCTGACCCTGAGGCAGACAGGCGCTGCTGAAACCCTGCCTCTCCCTTGAGCGCACTGAGAGACAGAGAGAGTGCAGTATTCTCGCTGCTGCTGTGGATTTTTGAAGCTCTTTGAAGCTGTTTTTTGCATTTATTTTTTGAATGAGCGCTAAGTTTCAGGGTAGAGAAGTATATAAAGTGTGTATAGCATATTTTTACGAAAATAACTCTTTAAAAGTTTGTAGAAAAGACTAAGGTTTAATTTGGAAAATAGTAAACTAGCATATTACTATTTCTGCCTTTTGATTTGTATGCTAATATGGTATTCCAAATGCAGCTAAAGGCTATGTTTGAAAAAGCAATCTAACATATTTTGGCCAAAATGTGCGATATACAATAGAAAATATGTTGAGACATACCATATCATTTGATGCAGTACTCTCAACTTGAACTTCCATTTCCAGTGAAAACAACGTGAACGTTTATGGCTTTTTTGACTCATTATTTCATTTGGACTTAACCTTTTTTGGTATATACTCCACACTATGCACTATCCTTTGCACTATACACTAAGGATGCTAGTGTAAAGTATATAATCTGCAATATGCACCAAGTTTGCTAGTATGAAGTATATATTTCTAAGTATGCAAGTATTCTATTACAAACATATCTGAGAAGTTAAATCTCAACTTAGATCTAAAAGATTTAAGTTTTTTAATTAAATAAATTGCTCCTTCATACACTACCAAAAAAATTACAAATTTGAGTAAAAATCATGCAAACAGAGAACAATAAATGGATAGGAGCAGGAGAGAAGCTGGTGAACAGTTAACATGGAGGTTTATAGGAAAAAAGAAACTGCAAGTGAGTCAGTGTCGCTTCCCGCCTCCAGCTCCTCCATGCAGAATAACGGCTTCCTCCTCACTGTCCCGAACTCTCTCTTCTTTTGTTGAGTGCATTACTTCAGCTAGAGACCAAAGTGCTAAGAGCAGACAGAGTTCGGTCCAGGGCCAGGTTTCCTCTCCGCCTGCGCCGACGCCACGGGCACGCTGCCCTGCTCCAAAACTTTTGCTCTCTCGCTTATGAAAGCATTTCATACTGCAAATCACTCTGTGCTGTCAAATCATATCATGAGAGTTAAAAAAAAAAAGGTTTCAAAGGTTGTGATTAAACACTTGGGGGGTTGATTCGGGGGACGGAGCACTGTGTGAGTTTGAGCTGTAGGTCTGAGTGACAGTTCAGGACCGTTGATTTCAAAGAGATGGAGATGGAGGTTGAGATGGAGAGGAACTGGACTCAGCCCAGGGCTTTGGGAGTGTTGGCAGGCAGGAGGTTGCCTGATAAGACGCGATGGAGCTTGGAGAACAGGCTGGGTTGGAGATAGCGGTGCTAGGGTGGCTGAGCCCTGTGGGAAAGACACTGCTGAGAGATTAGGGTCGAACAGAGACGTACAGAGAGGAAGAGAGAGCGGCTCAACGTAGCTGCTACAGAAACCAGAGGGTGCTGTGGTTACGAAGAAGTTTTTCCCCAACCCTTTTCATATTAGGTAGCTTCATGCTCCTTTTAAAGGGACATCTCGCCCAAAAATGAACATTTTCTCATCATAAAAGATCTGTTGGACATAAAAGAAGATATTTTGAACAATTTGTGTAACCAAACAGCTGATGGTCTCCATTGGCTTCCATAGCATTCCATACTGTGGAAGTCAATGGGGACCGTACTGTTCTTCTTTTAAGTTCAACAGAAGAAAAGACAGTAATACAGGATTGCGGGTAAGTAAATGATGAAAGAGTTTCAGAGTTTCAGTTTCATTTTTAGGGGAATTAACCCTTTTACTCCTATTTAACACCTTTTAAACTAAAACCTTACCTGCTCATCTGAAGTTTTTGCACATCCCTTGCAGGCTTTTGAGCTCTTTTGGCTCATGCATAGACAGGAGCAGCCGATTGCTATACTTTTACACTTATGCCGTGATCGTATCAGTTCCACGTGAAGATAGAGAGCGGAAAATAATTGAATACGCCAAGGGAGATTCTTCACCTCAAAGGCTGACGAAAGGAGAAAAAGTGGAGCAAGAGACAGACGGAGGGAGTGTTGTTGTTGTCTTTGGGCAGAGGTTAGGAGAGGAGATGGGGGCCCATTAGAGAGGCCCCTTTTTCTCTTTGGACTGGGATAGACAGCCTTCCCCCCTGATGAGAATACATCAAACAGCGTCATTAGTAAAGCTCGCTCCCCACAAAGAATCCCAGACTGAGCTCTGCCACTCCAAAAGCTCTTTCAAGCGCAGGCTTGCTTTTCTTTCTCTCTCTGTGTCTCTTTCCAGCACTCTTATCAGAGAGGGATGAGCAGTACGCTTGGTGTCGAGGGGTAGGGGTGTGAGAGAGTAGTTTGTACTTTTGTGTCGGACATTTACAGAGGTGCAGGCTCTCTCGGTTTTGTGCCATGCAAGAATCTCCCCCTTCACTCTTCTTTGATGTGTGGAGCTTTATTCATGGCTTACACATAAGGGTCATCTGTAGTAATGGCTTCCTTTAAAGACCTTGTGAAATCAAAACGAGAGTTTTGCAACTCTCTAGTTTGTACATGTTAGGTGTGAGCTTATTCCCATTAATTTTTCCCATAGGGATTTTTTAAAACTCTTTGTTAATAAGCCATGAACCAAACCAGCCAGCAACAAGGTGAATCACAATATAACAAACTTTGAAAGTCAGAAAAAAAGACAAAGGTACAAGTAGTTGTACTTAAAGGCATTAACGCGTAAATAAAACAATCCCATGATTTATTGTGAATGACAATCAAATTAATAATGACAGGTAAAAATATTTATTCAAAGAATATAGTAGATTTTATTTATATAAAACACCATATTTTGTTTACTGCAAAACTTTATTATATACACTATTTAAGTAGTTTAAGAGTGTGTTTGAAGATTGACTTTTATGTCATTTGCAGTTTTTAATAGGAGTTTGGCACAATTAGCTTGTCTTGATTCTCAGATTGGTGGAAATTTCTTGTAGAATCATGGGTAATGTAGTTTTTCACCATGAATTCCATTGTTACATATGATTATTTAAAAAAGTAAGTTGAAATAATGGAGACTGATAGCTTTAACAAATACACTGAACAACAACCCCATACCTCAATGTAGATCAGCCTCTAAAAGTTCCTAAATGATTATGGTGTAAATTAAAGAGATTTTTACCTATTAAACCCAAATGCAACCAACTGGAATGTCTATTTGATAACAAATAGAACGATATGTCCCTTTTTTGCACCCACATGTCCTTCAATACGAAAGATGTCAACATAAGAAATATCTATGTGCTTGTTGAATGAGGTCTTTATAATGATGCACCTGCAGGGCACCATAAATGTTTTAAAAATAACTTTTTTTATGATATCCATAGAGAATAAAACACAATAAATACAATAAAAGTTCAAATGCAAGCAAATGTATAATCCGTTTCCTCTCAGCGTATTGCACAGTCCATTTAGATAAAGAATCAGACAGCAACAAAAGACAAAAGGAAGAGCATAACTCTGTGGCTTTGACGTTTTTTACTTCATGTGGCGCATGAGGGCAGAGAGAGAGAGAGAGAGAGAGAGAGAGAGAGAGAGAGGAGAGTGCAATGACAAACGGTCTCTTCCTTCCTGCATGCATGCACCACCATGCTCTCAGCAGCACCCCTCCCAGCGTGATTAGCAGGATATTGATTTGAGATGTGTTTGGGGGGAGGAGGGTGCTGTAATCGTACACTAGACACCAGCGGCTCACTAGAGCGCTGCATTAGGCTAGTGCAGACAGCCTCCACTTTTCTAGAGAGAGAAAGAGAAAGAGCGAGAGAGAGAGAGAGATAAAGAGAAAAGGGGGAGGGAGAGAAAGAGTGAAAGAAAGGAAGGAAGAGATTAGCAAAAGGTGTGAGCTTTATATTCACTGAAAACAGAGAGTGAGAGTGAGTGAAAAAAGCAAAAAGGACACATTTGGACAACAGGAGTTTGATAGAAGACATAGGCAAGACCGCTTACATTTTCTCCAATTTCTTTTCTTGCTCGTCTTTTCATTTCTGGAGCTTTTACTCCGTATTAGGCCGGTGTGAAGATCAGGAGAGATAGATAGAGAGTCAAGACAAGAAATGACGGTAGAGTGAGGGTGAGTGCAAAAAAAGAGAAAGCATGTTTATTCGAGATAGGAGAAAGAGAGAGAGCGGGAAAAAGAATCTCTCGTTTCTGCACATGGCTGAGTAAGAACCAGATCTGTCATTCACGCTGGCGCAGGGCCCTCTCAACTCTTCGTATCTTTAGTCGGTCTCACAGCTCCATCATGTATGCAGGTATAGAGCCAGGCAGCAAGCTGCATGTTGAGGGGTTTAGGAGCCGTCTGACCACATCTGAGCCCCTCTAACCTGTTTCTCTCTCTTTTTTTTCCACAGATGATATTCTAGGCAAGAGGAGAGCCTATTCCCCCAACAGCAGCAGCGAGTGCCCATCTGACAGCAAGAAGTCCCGCAGCGTGTCACCTAAAGGTAAGGGCCCCTCTCGTGCATGTGTGTGGATGTGCGTATGTGTGCTGGAGACGATAATGCACTTCAATTAGAGCTGTTTAACCTTAGTGCGTAAGATGGAGTAGGTGGGAATAGATGGAGCGAGATTGAGCGAGAGTGGAGGGAAGGGGTGGACAGATAGTAAGAGGAGGGAGGAGAGAACAACGCTCAGTGGAAGACACATCTCCTCCCCCCTCCTGCTAACCTTTTCACACACTCTCTACAGAGAGTTCACAAGTACAGCATTTGCCTATTCATGTTTACATGTAAACAGACAGTTCGGTTCTTAAAATAGTGAACTGTTCATTCAGACTTCAATAGCAGAATCTATATGGATTAATTCAAAGTCAGCAGTCATTAACCAAACACTCTCACCTTCACCTAGAGCTGCTAAAAAGCATCGTGTGGTCAAAAGGTCAAAGCAGTGGTGATCTAGATCTAGTAGAGGTGACAAGTTTACTAGTTTGCCTAGTGGTCGACCGATATTGGTTTTCTGACGGCCGATTGCTGATGCAATATCTTGGAAAGCAGGAAAGCCGATATAAAGCCAAAGTAATTATTTTTTTAATTTTAATTAATATTTAAGAAATTTGAAATCACTTGACAATGGATTAAAAAATAAATGTGTAAAATAAACACTTATACTTTAGATGACAAAGTATTTTACACAAATATTTAATAAAAATATAATTAAAAATGAAGTAAACACTGTAACCAACAGGACACTCAGTATTCTGGGAAGTTTGTGTGCATTGGGAATCAAATTTTAGATTTTTAAAGTTTAAAGCATTTATTTCACATGGACCGACCGTCACACAGAGAACACGCGATCATGCTGGGAAAAAAAATGCACACTTCACAAGATATCACAACTGGATTCAACTAAGTTTGTGAAATTAAATGTTCATTAGTCTTTCAAAGATTTGTTTAAATGATATAAATGTGTATTTGCTTAATGCTGACGGCAAAAAGAAAGTATTATAATGTTTGCTTTAATATTACTAATAATATAAAAGCAATCATTATAATACTTTCTGTATACGTTAATTCCTTTGTTTAACAGTTCTATCTGATTATTAGACAGACGACAGAAAACAAGAGGGAGAATGCGAGCACTATGTGCTCAGACGCTGCCCGCCTCAAACACATCAGCCAAGCAGGAAAACTTAAAAAAAAGGAACATTTTGTCTGGTGTGAATTCTGTAGGAACTCTCCGGTCTGATTACTGACTTGTGCTTGTAGAGACAAAAAGTTAGGAAATCGATTGTAAAAAGTTGTATCGTTGAAAATTGAGTTAGTAATATTCCAGTCAATAAGACTCTTAGAATACCCATAGAATATCCCACATCCATACCGACAACCCACATGGCTTAACTAGGTATAAAAGAAAAACACAAATGCAGAGGTCCAGAATTACTAGAATTGTTCTAATATAATTTACATTGGTCTATTGGGGAGAAAATGAGCAATTGAGTGAAGGACACAGTAAGGAGGAAAGGGTGCTTGACTTCCTGCTTCTGCTAGGAAACAAAATTGTGGTTTAGTTTTCCTTTCAGGAATATATGTCTGAGTCTATGCGATAAGCCCATGGTTTTGAGGTTTTTGTATGTCTGGATATCATTTGGACATGTAGTGGCACTTTTTGTATCATTATGGTGAAGGAAAAAAGTCTAAAAGTGAGCACAGAATCACTGTCTTCATGATCATATTTACTGCTAATATTTAGCTAATATGCAAATTGGTGGAGCTCCTGAGTATTGTCAACCAGCTGAGCTAATGAGGTGAAACAGCACAGCAGGCATGCAGCAGAAACATCAGGCAGACTCAGTGACACCAAGTCACATATAATAAAGCATCTAGAAGGCAGTGATCTGGATCTGTTCTGTAGACCAGTCCTCGTATGAGGTGCGAAATCTCATAGCAATATTGTTGTTTTTGTTGGAGATTATTTTGTTTCAAATGATTGTTGAGATTCATATTTCACTTTGTGTTTTAAGCAAGACATTTACATACACTATATTGCCAAAAATATTGGGACACACCCTTTTAATGAACAGGTTTGACTACTTTAGTAATTTAAATGAGTAGAAATCTTAATGTTTAAGCATATAATGAAATTATAGGGAATTGAGCAATTCTAATTGTATAGTTTGGACAGGACCCTTTCCGATTCTTGAAAGCCTTTGTGTATAAGGCAAGGTTAAAAAAGAAATGATTAATTTAGTGTGGAACAACTTGACTGGTCTGACGGATCCCAGCTGAATCCCTCTTTAAATGACTTTAAATGCAGACCTTGAGCCAGAAACCCATCACCAAACACTTACAGTATTGTTCAAAATAATAGCAGTACAATGTGACTAACCAGAATAATCAAGGTTTTTAGTATATTTTTTATTGCTACGTGGCAAACAAGTTACCAGTAGGTTCAGTAGATTGTCAGAAAACAAACGAGACCCAGCATTCATGATATGCACGCTCTTAAGGCTGTGCAATTGGGCAATTAGTTGAAAGGGGTGTGTTCAAAAAAATAGCAGTGTCTACCTTTGACTGTACAAACTCAAAACTATTTTGTACAAACATTTTTTTTTTCTGGGATTTAGCAATCCTGTGAATCACTAAACTAATATTTAGTTGTATGACCACAGTTTTTTAAAACTGCTTGACATCTGTGTGGCATGGAGTCAACCAACTTGTGGCACCTCTCAGCTGTTATTCCACTCCATGATTCTTTAACAACATTCCACAATTCATTCACATTTCTTGGTTTTGCTTCAGAAACAGCATTTTTGATATCGCCCCACAAGTTCTCAATTGGATTAAGGTCTGGAGATTGGACTGGCCACTCCATAACATTAATTTTGTTGGTTTGGAACCAAGACTTTGCCCGTTTACTAGTGTGTTTTGGGTCATTGTCTTGTTGAAACAACCATTTCAAGGGCATGTCCTCTTCAGCATAGGGCAACATGACCTCTTCAAGTATTTTAACATATGCAAACTGATCCATGATCCCTGGTATGCGATAAATAGGCCCAACACCATAGTAGGAGAAACATGCCCATATCATGATGCTTGCACCTCCATGCTTCACTGTCTTCACTGTGTACTGTGGCTTGAATTCAGAGTTTGGGGGTCGTCTCACAAACTGCCTGTGGCCCTTGGACCCAAAAAGAACAATTTTACTCTCATCAGTCCACAAAATGTTCCTCCATTTCTCTTTAGGCCAGTTGATGTGTTCTTTGGCAAATTGTAACCTCTTCTGCACATGCCTTTTTTTTTAACAGAGGGACTTTGCGGGGGATTCTTGAAAATAGATTAGCTTCACACAGACGTCTTCTAACTGTCACAGTACTTACAGGTAACTCCAGACTGTCTTTGATCATCCTGGAAGTGATCATTGGCTGAGCCTTTGCCATTCTGGTTATTCTTCTATCCATTTTGATGGTTGTCTTCCGTTTTCTTCCACGTCTCTCTGGTTTTGCTCTCCATTTTAAGGCATTGGAGATCATTTTAGCTGAACAGCCTATCATTTTTTGCACCTCTTTATAGGTTTTCCCCTCTCTAATCAACTTTTTAATCAAAGTACGCTGTTCTTCTGAACAATGTCTTGAACGACCCATTTTCTTCAGCTTTCAAATGCATGTTCAACAAGTGTTGGCTTCATCCTTAAATAGGGGCCACCTGATTCACACCTGTTTCTTCACAAAATTGATGACCTCAGTGATTGAATGCCACACTGCTATTTTTTTGAACACACCCCTTTCAACTAATTCAACTAATTGCCCAATTGCACAGCCTTAAGAGCGTGCATATCATGAATGCTGGGTCTCATTTGTTTTCTGAGAATCTACTGAACCTACTGGTAACTTGTTTGCCACGTAGCAATAAAAAAATATACGAAAAACCTTGATTATTCTGGTTAGTCACATTGTACTGCTATTATTTTGAACAATACTGTATGACTTGTACATACAATATATGGACAAAACATATTGGGACATTCCCAGAAAAAATACTAGCAGCAGAGATGGAAACATAATTCATGTATGTAAAAATTGTATTTCCATCTCTGTTGCAACAGTTTTGAAAGTGTTTAAAATGACTTCTCATATGTACAAGTGATTGGTGTTTAGTGATGAGATTTTGGCTCAAGGTCTGCATTTAAAGTCACACCAGAGGTGTTCAACTGGGATAAGGACTTTGCTTTGTTCCACACTGACTAAATCAACCAATTTCTATTTGAACCTTGCCTTATACACAGAGGCACTGTAATGTTCAAATAGAAAAGGGTCCAAACTGTTGCTATAAAATTAACACTATTCCCTAGAATATAATTTTAAGCTTAAACATTACGATTTGTACACATGGAAATTACTAAAATAGTCAAACCTGTTCATTAGAAAGAGGTGTCCCAATACGTTTGACCATATAGTGCATGTCTGCCATGCTGAGGTTATTAATACCTCTTAATAATACATTAATATGAAGATTGTTAAAATTCCCAAGGACATTTACCAAACACCAATTCACAGAAATTTGGGCCAATGAGATTTCATTGTTGGTGGAGTTACTCATTCTGAAATACAAAAAAAGTAATTTTTATATAGTAAATAAATATTACTATTTTTGTATCAAGCCAATATTCTAATAATAGAATTTCACATAACTGCATCTAGTATGTGACATCGGTATATATGTGTCACAGCACATCCATACCCAGCAATCAGTTGCCTGAGATCTCTCGTGTTAGGACAGTGTTTTATTTTGAGGCATTATCTGCTCACTCATTACCGTGTACCCAATCAGTACGGCTGCTGCAGTGAGAATGATAAATGGGTGTTATGTGTGTTTTAGTCCTGTGAATTACAGTTGGCTTGCGTCGGTCACCCGCTGTGGATTAGCGTGGCTTTGGAATGCCGCTGATCTAATGTCTTGTGTCTGCGTGTCTGTGATCCATCACCACACCCAAACAACATAGCAATGTGTGTGCCTTTGTGTGCACATGTGTAGTTTGAGAGCGTAGCAGCTGTTGTTGTCTGAGATCCTACCTCCCAAACACACAACACAGTCACAGAAATACACACACACAGCTGGAGGGTAGTACTGATCTCAGTGCAGCAGGTATTACCTTTAATGACCAAAGCTGCCAGAAAAGCTGCAGAGGCTGGATTTAACACGGACTGTTCACCGACAGACCGTAATAAAGGAGCTTTAGACCTCAGATCCGAGCCGTCATGTCTCCTTGAGCAGGGTTGTGTGTCATTCAAAACTGAACAGAGAATGCCAAGAAATTTCCTGAAATTGAAATGAGGTAGTAAACAGGAAATACAGTTGTAATTCAAATTACTATGAAAGGAAGGATAATTCACATGGAATGTAATTCAAAATAGATACAAATATCTATCTATCTATCTATCTATCTATCTATCTATCTATCTATCTATGACACACACACACCTATATTGTGCAAAATTGTTCATACTCACAATGCCTCAAAACATCATCCACATGAGCACACTCACACACACACACCTGAAGCCTCTCGGGTGGATTATCTGGCGCTTGGCAGAACACACTCCCCCATCCCCTGCGCTGGGCCGCACTGCTTCTGTTCGCCTGCCCGGGGCAAAGCTCCAGTTTCAATGAGGAGGGTAAAATATCCCCCTTCCACCTCTCTTCCTCCTCCCCATCTCTCCCCCAAGAATCTCTTCCCATGCGCTGGCTTGAGTTACTGCCGCCCAGCGTACCAAGGAGAACCACACATAGGCTTCGCCTTCACTCAAACATCTCACAGAAAATCACACAGTTTGGGACCAGCTGATTGAATTTTGCTGCTTCTCATCCCACAGAGAACTCTCACACGCCTGCGCTGGAGCCGGGCAGTCACATGACCCCTGAGGAGCACTACAGGCGCATGATGTCAGCTCTGAATGAGCATGGCTCTTTTGAGGAGCAGCAGCAGCGCCTGTACCAGCTGGCGAACAACATGGGCATCCCAAGCCATGGTGAGTGTGCATCACCTGTGTGTGTGTGTGTTTGAGCTTGTTTCTGTATCTGCTCTAATTACCCATGTAGTCTTTTTCCTGGATACCACACAAACAACTAGAGCTCGACTGCGGAGATTACTGACAATTCTATTTGTGGTCTCAGCACACCCAACGGTAGGATGTCAGAGTGGGTGATCTGTGACTACTGCCACACACAGTAGTAAATAACACTGCCATTGGGCCCTGAGGTCGACTGGATCGATTTGGCCCTTTGATTGGCTGCAAGCCAACCCTCTAAATTACCAACACCATGAAAACGGCTCCTTTGCTCTTTTTTTTCTTGTGCCTTTTCAAATTTACGATCACTGACGAGATACCAGGGTTAACGGGTGTGGATTTGTAAGATTTGTAAACCGAAATTTAGTGAGCATCATTTTGTTTTATTTGTTTGGATACATCTTAACTGCGCTCTAGAGCCTTGTTGACGTTTTTCTCTCAGAAACCGTTAATTGCATCCAGCCTTTATGGCCTTTTTTTTCAGTAGCATAAATTGAATCAATCTCACATTCATGCTAAATCTGAGAGCATACGACTTTTATTTTATTTGATCAGTAATGATTCTTAATTACTGCTTGCAAATCCAAAGGGGGGAAACGCTATAAAGGGTTTAATTGCCCCTCTCGTACATCTGTAATGAATTAGTGGCACTGTATGTGCCATTCGCGTCTGGGATTTTATGACAGTGGTGTTGCGCTCTCCTGTCACCTCCACCTAATAGTTCCTCTATTTTTCTTCCTTGTTGAGGATGAATTCACAGACAATTCCATTCCCGATTCTGTCAAATCTTCTCTCATCTCATCATCCGCAATCATCCCTTTCACTTTCCCTGGTCAACTTCCTTCCACTCTCCATCTCTGCTCCTCACATCATCCGCAACCACCTAAAAAAAGGCGTGGTTGTTTGTGGAAAGGAATCTGAAGCTGAGAAGAAAAGACAGGGCGTTTACCCGTCTGTGGGAAATCCAGCGAGTGAAAGCAGCCGCGTGATTTGCGGGGTCACAGTCGGTTCCTCCCCTAGATTTCTGGAAAAATGTCAGGTGTATGGTTTCATAATGGTTGCCATTGAAAACTGACTCACCAGGCCAAGGTGCTGTTCCTCCCCTGAGGAATGTGAGTGTGCTGGCTTGCCCCTGCACGCTGAGCTCCTAAGCCTACGATAAGGCCGTGCCAGTCAACCGCTGCCAGCATGCCTGGCTGCCAGGACTTTGATGAGTGAGATACCTATTCTCACCTTTTCACCCAGTGGTCTACTGTATATATCCATGATGTTTCTTGGTTTACCCCAAAATGTCATCGTTTAGTCATCCTTGTCTCATTCCAGGTCTGTATGACACAAAATATGACGTTGTACTTGTCATTCTTTTTCACACGCATGGACTGATACTTTCAAGCTTCAGAAAGCACCTTCAAAGTATCATTCAAGTACTGAATGAGAGAAATATAAGGTGTTAATCACTGACAACATTGTCCCATTGGTGAACAACCCATCTTTTTGTGTTGGATCCTTTTGAAATTCATAGAGGATGCAAAAGCACCACATCATTATTGTGACTGTATTCCTTTTTTAATGAATCAGCTGATTCAGTACACAAATCAGACTGAAAAATGTCATCAGTACTGAAGATTGTCAGGGAATAATAACTGAAACTTCAATGTATTTTTTATACAAATGTATTGTATGACTTCCAAAATCTTTGAATATAATGCACACATTGTATGGACCAGTCTTATGATGCTTTTAATGGTGCATTTGCATCCTTTTTGAAGCCAGAATAACCTTTTGTTTGTGACTGCAATCACTCCCCATTTATTCCAGTGAATTAGTTTTACAAAATAGTGACCCTACATTACAACACCAATCTTAAGTAGCACAGGTATATTTGTAGCAATAGCCAAAAATACATTGTATGAGTCAAAATTATTGATTTTTCTTTTATGCCAAAAATCATTAGGACATCAAGTAAAGCTCATGTTCTATTAAGATATTTTGTAAATGTACTACTTTAAATAAATAAAAACTAATGATTTTCAAAGTATTTCGATTTTTTTTCAAATCCAGAGATTCAAATAGTTGAGTCTTGGTCAAATATTGTCATCCTAACAAACCATATATCCACTGAAAGCTTATTTATTGAATATATATTAAATGTTACCCTTATAACTGGTTTTGTGGTCCAGGGTTTTTATTTCAAATTAATTCAGGTTTGGAATGATGTAAGGGTAAATTTATAATGATTTTCAAAGTTTTACACAATTGTAATTTTTTTTCTATTGTTTACATTTGCAGTGCTTCTGACAAATTTGCGGGTTTTGGCTGGCTGTCTGTCTGTCCCAAACATTCCCTTCCCACTCCTTCATATTTTACTCACTTTTAATTTATGTTCTTATTTGTTTTATTGTTGTTGTCATTGCTGTTTCTTCAGTGCTATAGCTCACACAGAGCTGCTTTTGACTTGTCGGGAGTGAGTTTTCAGAGAAACTTCTCTGGCGCAGGGAAGCGTCAGCCCCAGCTGTGTTTCTGTGTGTTTTCTCCTCTCTTTTTTACCTCCACGTGCCTCTATCTCCCTGCTCTCTCCTTTGAGATGCCTTCTTTCAATCTGGCTCCTTTCCTTTCTTCATATCTCTGCACCTTCCTTATGGCTCTGTCTTTCTACCCCACCCCCTCGTGTGTGCCCTTGAAGTGTGTCTGGAAGTGTTGATGCAGTGTTGGGTTCTATACAGTAGAGGCTCCAAAGACCCCTTGACATAGGTGGAGAGTAGGGCCAGGCCCTTCTGACCATTCCCCCCCAGACACACACATACACACACACACACACACACACACACACACTCTCCCCCAGAACTCTCCACGCACAGCCCTGCTTTTATATTCTCTCTTTCTTTCCTCCCTCGTTCTTTCGCTCCTGGATCCCCACAGAGCATCCTTTCATGTGTTTGAAGTGGAGGCCCTGAAATGAAAGGCCGTGAAGGAGGCGTGGATAGATTTGTGTGAGTGTGTGTGTTTGGGGGGGTGGGGGTGTATAAGGTGTTGTGCACCTTTAGATTTGGCTATGATGCGGTTTCTATAAGCACTCAAACGTTGTGTCCTATTCTGATTGGTGGGGCCCATGACCCTTCACATTTTGGGCTGGATTTTGAATGCAAAATATAGCTCGATGATATATTTTAATATTTATAATATACATTTTTTATACACATACACTACCATTCAAGGGTTTGGAGCAAAGTTGGTGTAAGTTTGTTGTTGGAAGAAAAAAGTATATTTTTATCCAGCCTGGACACATTAAATTAGTAAAGAAAAAAGAAATGACAGAAAAAAAAACATTTATACTGTTACAAAATATTTCAAATAAATGCTGTTCTTTTTGTAATTTAAATTCATCATATAATCCTGAAACAAAATTTACCAGTTTTCACAAAAAATATCAGCGCAATATTTTTAACATTGATTATAATATGTCTTTAGCATCAAATAAATATGAAAATATTCTAGTGAAATAGTTGCGATTTGAACCTTAACAGAATGAATTTCACTAGACTAACACGTCCTACGCTCATGTAAGTGAGTCAGAACTGTCACTGGTGCCTCTTCAAAAAACTAGTTCCACGACGCCCCTGAATGGGAGTGAAATAAAAAAAAAGAGAGAGAAAAAGGCATGGGCTATACTCTGTTGCTTTTGGATCTGTTGTCCCCGCTGAAAGAATTCCAGATGAGTACTGTGTCTGTTAGCTGCTCCTGGCACACGTGGACCTGTTGTGCCAAACAGAAGCTCTCAAAGTCCTGCCAATGCTTTACCACTGGAGCTCTGTGTGTAGATGGTGCAGGGGAGACCAGATCTCCCTAGTTAAAGATTCCACAGGAACACTGACTCAGATTATGCAAATCCGGGATGTGACAGAGGACGTGAGGTGAATGTGGGTGGGAGACGGTTGCATGGGTGTCAGGATGTCACTGTTTGGATGAGTTGTGTGCTTGTACATGCAGCCCCCGGGTGACCCTGTGCCAACTCTGTTGCAGGTTAAAGGGAATAATTCATCTCCGGGCAACTGAGGAATGGGCTTCAGAGCAGCTTTGAGTTTTACTGGGTTTTGGGACTGTTTTACCCTGCTGGAAAGCCGATAGGTGTGTTTTGGAACTTGATGGTGGTAGCAGCAGCTGGATATTAGAAGGTTTATGGCCTGTCCGAGACGGTCTAGGAGTATCAGTGATGTGCTAGAAACCAGCAACCATTTTCCATAACATATTGGAAATCGCTTACTCTCTGACTAGGTACTTCTTTTAAATAAGAAATTACTTTGCGTAAAAAAAAAAAAAAAAACCTGTTCTATTTAGTATAAAGGTGTGTGTATTATGCTGTCATTGTCATATGACCTACCAGTATCACTGCCATTCACAAATCCTCTCTTGTGGCTTCATGAGATAGTAAAGTGTCTATTCAGTGCTCATTATTGAGTGGTTCACACTTTTACCTACTGTTTTATGAATGCTGTGAATTCAGACATGCTATATAGTTAGGAAGTATGCAATTTTGGATGCAGCCATATACAAGTTTTTGCCAGGTTTTTCCAGCAGGTTATAATGTTTGTGAAAATTCTTTGGTCATCCGGAATAAGCATGTGACCAAATGACAGTCATTGCTGCTTTTCCATGGTGCTTTTCCTTCATCCTTTTTTTCAATCTTTTTTATTCCCTCTCACGAGCTGTTAGAGGTTTGTCCGCTGTCAGTCCGGGCCCCCGCGGGGCACTGCAATAAACAGATCAATACAGCGGGCCTGTGCACATTAATATCTGTCGCGGTACCTCCGACCCGATCACTCAGGCCCACACGCCAGCCTCCGAAATGGCCGCCAGCTCCCGAGGGAACCGTCTAATTAAAAAAAGGCCAGAGGAGAGAGGGAGCGAGAGATGAGAACGAGGGAGAGGAAGAAAGGGAGGCATGCAGGATGGATTTTCTATTTAACACCCTTTCATTAGAGAGTGCGCTTCCTGTGGTGACCCTGTTAGTTTGGTAATGTTGGGAGATGGTCTGGGCTGGTCTAACATCACAGATTCAGGAGGGAGACCACCGGCTCACTTATATTTCAGTCATGTTATCACAATATATAATATATTTTTTTATATAAATGCACATTTGATAGAAGTAATAGCTTGAATCAGGATGCAGATGTAAATGTATGTTCATTATCAAAATCAGTAACATCTGTAAAAATGGTAGCAACCTCAATTATTCTAAATTATTCTGACGGTTTGAATGTTATTAAAATGAACCATTGTTCGTCTTAAACAGAACGTTGTCTTTCTTAAACAGATCTTAATGATTCGTATTTGAGGTGGAGTCTTGCCTGTGTGGCGGTTAACATATCCTGCTCTGGGACTCTTGGACTGAATGTTACAGTGTTGGTTCAGAGCTAGACTGACAGATTTGGCTCTGACAACACAGACCGGACGAGTTTCTCAATTTAACTGGTCTGTTCCTTCCATTCACAGAGCTGCTGCGTGTGCGTCAGGAAGCCATGGCTGCCGTTAGAAACCCAGGAGGAATGGAAGCCCACGTCCCCACTGCAGGCAGCTCCTCCAGCCAGCGGCGCAAGCAGGGCCTTCCCCAACACAGAGACACACACTTCTCTGAGCGGTAATGCACATGCACAACATCGTATTCTCTGGAATCTCACTTTTGAATGCTTTTGATCTAAAATGTCATAGATTGCAAACTAAATGAATGTTGAGTCTGTCATATTAGTCTCTCCTCCTTTTGCTTTGTGATGGGCCACATGGTCCTACAACTCAACATGGTGTTCTAACCAGACATGATGCAACAAGTTTTAGTGATATTCATCTATCACTATCTCGACTAAAAAGGGGATATTTGATGTTTACAGTCAAATTATGTGGCAAAAGACTTTGGGCCAATGAGATTTCACAGTAGATGGCGCTACCTAGTGCAATGCAGAAATAGAGGTCAAACAACTGACAAAATATCCTATCCCTTGTTACTTGTTACGCTGTCAGCTCGTTTAAGGAAAACTTTGATTTACACAGAGCAGAGATAGCTTGGACAGTGGCTGAAACCACCACAAGCTTTCTTGACTCTAGATCGTAGTGTATAAGTGGATGAGATGTAAGCGTGCGTCTGCGTTCGGTTGATAAATGCCCTTCTGCTGAATGAAAACCTCCAAGGCACACTTTAAGACCATGGATACAGGAAAAAAAAGCTAAGCTTTAAAATAACATGAATATTTTACATTAATAATGAAGCCAGCATCCGACTCTAATGAATACTGCATGCATGTTGGAGTGGGTGACTGTCTGCCGAAGAGAAAAGAGGAAAAAAATTGAATTATGCACCAAAGTAACGGAAGAGGGAAAAGGGAGGGAAAAATGGAAGTTGGCGTTAAGGCCACGGAAAGAATAGAAAATCCACTTAATGGGATGTGCCATTGGGTATGATCTCTGCGTATGACCTCTTCGCAACCCTGTTCGATTTGATCTTGTCAGGAGGCATTTTAGGACTCAGGACCGAACGGGTCGCTAAGATAACACATGCCGTTCCCCCTCCCTGCAAGGTTTCTCCCCCCGAATATCTCTCCTCCTCCTCCCTCTCTCCTCATCTCAGCAAGGCCACTGAGCTTGCGGCGCTCCCCTCCGCCTCCAAACAAAGCCCGGGCAGCGGGAGTAGGCAGGTAATTGCTTGTCGATTATTTATGTGGCGCGGGAAGCTGGAGGATCGATAATGGGCCGGCGAGGCGAGGCGGTAGGGAGGAAGTGAATTGGGAGGGGTCGCCCAGCGTGGGTGGGGGAACTCTGTTTGGTTTCTGGCCCAGCGCAGCATCATGTCAGGAGCTCAGCATGCTGCTTTGACCAGCCAGCCGCCGCAGCTCCGCCAGCTCACGGTAATTAGCCACACAGGACCGCTGATGTTAACGAGGCCTGCACACTTCCTAGGTTGTGGGTGAAAAGAGGGAGGGAGGAAAGTGTTTTTTTCTCGCTTCTACATGCTGTTTTTTTGTTTTGTTTATCGGTTCTTTAACCCTTTGTTTGACTTTTTTTTTTTTAGCTCTGAAAATTTCTAAACGGATACAATGCCCATTTATTGGTTAAATAACCCAATTCTGTCATTGTTTACTCACCCTAAGGTTGTTACAAACCCTTCACCTTCTTCGTAACACAATATGAGAAATTTTTTTCTTTTATGTTCAATTACAGTGAGCAGGGACCAAAGATTTCAAGCTTACAAAATGCAAAATGGGCAATAAAAGTGTTACAAGTGATCTATATGACTTGTGCGCTGGGCATGTTTTTAAGTGTTAAAGCTGCGGTAGGTAACTTTTGATGCTCTAGCGGTTAATAAACAGAACTGCTTGCGTTTTGCGGAAGAACATCGTAGCCGGAACTACTTCTCTCTGTTTATGTCTATGAAGAATCACAAAGGTACTAGGTTACTCCGCCGCGGTACCCCTCGAAGCTATCTAAAATAGTCCGAATATAAACACTTATTATAGGTGCACCCTAGTGATTCAGGACAAGCTAAAAACACGGTTTGGAAAATGGATTCATGGTGTACTCGCTTATTATGTTCATTTTTCTACATTTTGAACACAAACAAAGTTACGGACCGCAGCTCTGATTGGTTATTTTTTACCGGGAGCGATGGAGTTTCTGCAAATGGCAATAGGACCACTGGGAGGAGCCAGAGGAGCTTGATTTTTTCACAGATTATCTGTCTCATATTCTACTGTCGGGACATAATGACAGGTTTAACAAATATGTAAAAAGTATATTTTTACAAAAGTTACCTGCTGCAGCTTTAACAAGAAAAACAGCAATTTGTTAACTAATCACTCTTTTCACGTTTTTTTGTTGTTGCATGAATCATTAAATTTTGGTTTGCCGAATCAGTTCACAGAAACACTTTTGGATACATATATGGTGCTTTCATGTCCTTTATAAAGCTTGAAAACTTCAGTCCCTATTCATTTAAATTGTTCGTAAAAGAGCAACCAATGCTTTGAAATTCCAAAGTACGGTATATGAAAGTGGATATATATGTATGTATGTGTGTGTATAAATCTATCTATATGTATGTATGTCTCTACTTGTCTACTATATATATATTGCTTCCCACTGCTTCGGGTGTATGTTCACAGTGTGTTCACTGCTGTGTGTGTGCACTTTGGATGGGTTAAATGCAGAGAACGAATTCTGAGTATGGGTCACAATACTTGGCTGTATGTCAGTAAACAATTTTTTTTTTTTTTTATTTAGCATAGACCTGTGGCATTGCAAAACCTCTAAAGCATCAACAGAGAGTCGACTAGGCTATAACAGTGAGCTGGAAGCCCTTCCTCAAGCTCACCTTTCTAACGACTCTCCATAATTGATTATCTGACGCCCATTAGTGGCTATTGTTAAAAACAAATCATTATCAAGATCAATAGTCCTGCAGCCACGACCAGCCATTTGTCTGGGTTTAAATGGCAGATTGCATTTAGGGAATCTGCAAGGCAAATCCTAATGTGTTTGGCATGTGGGGCAGCACAAGCAACAGACAGTGGTCTGGGTAGGGGGGCGGTGGGTGAGCAAGAGCCTTATGCATTTTAATGTGCTTCCTGTGCAAATGTGTTCCCGCCTCGAGTCAAGGCGAGGCGGGCACGGTGTGGCGAGCGGCTAATCCCCCACGCTCCTCTCATTAAGGGCCATCCTGTCAGCTTCGCTCCACTTTTCTCTCTCTTTCTCGTCTGGCCAGTTTGGTGTTCTGCCTCCGCCTTTACACACACACAAATACACACACATATGCACAACACTCCACACCGCCTTTGCTTTCAGGCAGGGAGAGACGCCGCTGCCACTCTGACAGGTCGTCACACATGAGTGAACACAAGTGGCGTCTACTTGCCCTTCCGCCAGTTAGGTTACGAGAGAGATAGAGAGAGATCGACAGAGAGAGAAACGGAGAGACGGGGCAGGGTGGAAGAACGGAGGCAGTTCTCAAAAGACGTAGAGGTAATTAAGCCAGTAAACTGAGAAGCAGTCAGCGTACTGGAAATAAATTTAACACATTCCAAAAGCTGCATTGTGCAGTGTCTTTTAATGTTAAAATACGTACCTCTCTACTTAAAGGGATGGTTCACACAAAATTTTAAAATAATTTACTTAATGTGTTTCAAATCTGTATTATTATTATTTTTTTAAATCTGTGAAACACAAAAAAATATATTTTAAAGAATTAAAGTAATAACACATTTGAGTTCTATTTGCGAGAGAATTAACATTTTCGGGTGAATCTCTTTATTGCACAGAGAAACGTTAAATTAATTTTTGCAACTTCATCTAGTTCCACTAGTCACACACAGCAGCTTTTAAATTTGTATTTTGAATATTATATGTGAGAATACACATAAAAGTAGAATCATCGTCCCTGCTACCCACCATATCGCTTAGTTTATTCCTTGCTCTCTACCCCATTTTTCTTTTTCTGTGGGCCAAAGACCCAGAGTGAAACGGTTAATGCTTGCCTCATTCCAAAATTGCTTCCTATAAAAGGAGAAGCACGTCTGCCGGGCACGTCTCCCCATGATTACAGCTAATTACTATCGAGCGGACGCCTCGCGGCCCCAGTCATGCAGCTTTAATTGACCGTTATTCATCTGTGGGCCGCGCAGGGCGGCGCAGAGTTTGGCAGGCCTGGCCAGCGCCGCCCGGGCTAAATGTGAGGCCTGAGGGATTAGGCCAGGTGATTACACACTTCACAGTGTAATTACATAAGCATGGCTGGGCTGCCGGCTCGACTCCCGGCCCCAAGGTCATGCGCTGCCTTCTTCCAGATTAATTGGAGCTGCCATTGAAGTGCGAGGCACTGGCGAAAAGCAGTTATGCGATTAGCATTAACATTTCAACAGGCCGCCCGATCGATCGATGATTTCCCCACTTTGTGTCTCTCCACACCTTCCTCCACCCCTCCATCTACACATACACACACCACGTCTTCTTCTGTTTTTAAGATTTCTTTGTTATTGCTTAAGAAAGACACGCAAGGGCTATTTAGCTACGAAATGACGTAAAACCTAAGTAGAGCACAGCAAAATGTGGCTTCTCTCCTAATTTCTGATGGTTTTTTGTTTTTCGTCTCTTCTGTTTGGATGTTTATGTGTTTGTGTTGTGCTGCGTTGCTCAGTCTCTCTCCCCCTGGAGCAAGTGTTGCTCAGTCAAAGTACAAAGCAACCACACTGTTCTTTCGCTTGCTTTAGGCGCGCTGGATTTCACTATATTTATGCATGTGTTAGTGTTTTGGGGGGGGGGCTCAGTGAAGATTTGCTGTAAATGGAGGAGCTTGCATTGGCAGAGGAGCAGTAAAAAGCTTTAAAAATACACTGCATGATCTGCCTGGATTTCAACACCTCGCCACTAGCAGTCATAGTACACTTCTTCATATTTTTCCCCTCCTCCCTCTTCTCTTTTTACCCCTCCTCACATTTTCTTCTCTCCTGCCAGGGCTCAATAAAGACGGCCGCTGTATTGTATATGAACAGCCTGTGTTCTCCGCCTGTACAAAAGGAAAAAAATATAATTGAGGCTACGCGACACGCCACCTTTTTATTGGCTGAATACGGCAGAGAGAGACAGGAAGAGGAGGGGGATGTATGCTTGTGTGTTGGGGTGGAAGAGGAAGAACTGTGTTAATTAGTGGGTGCTTCAGCCTGTAGCCCGGGCGAGGCTGGGGGGCCGCCCCAGCTGTCGGAGTATGACATGCTCTTATTGTGCATTCAGGCCTCATTACCAGAATGGCAGGGCCACAGAGCACGGTAGAGCAAGAGGGAGGGAGTGAGAGCGAGGAGATGATGGAGGTTGTGGTGATGGGGGGTGGGCAAGGAAACAAACAGTGCCGCTGTCCACAACGTGACAGGACTGATGAGGGGCTACGGTGGCTTGCGTGCACCGGGGAGAGCGATAAAAATAACCGGTGGAAGAGAACGCAGCATTACCATGACACCACACAGCCATATTGTTTTAGATTTTGGAAACCTGTATTGTTAGTACATTGCAGTAACAGATTGTTGGCAACCTGTTCATTACCATAATGTTGTATAACTGTGTACCTCCTTAAAAAACCTGAATCATTACCATAACGCCACATGAACATATTAAACTGTTGGAAATCTGTATTGTTGGCATACCACAGCACAACTAAAACATACTAATCCTGTATCATTACCATAACACCATACAGCTGTACCTGACTTAAAAAGCCTGAAACATTACAATTACATAGCCGTATTAGACTGTTGGAAATCTATATCATTGTCTTGTACAGATGTAAATTGTTATGGAAAAGAACCTGTATCATTACCATACTGAAGCACAGTTGTACTGTTCGAGAAATCCTGTGTCATTACCATACCACACAATAAGAAAGTGCATGTGAGTAACCATTTACTAAAGTGACATCAAAACAGACTCTCTCTTACATGTGCTTATACATGTTATTTTGTTTTATTTTGAGTGATTCATGCGTGTACGTGGTTCCAAAGAAAAAAAGATCATTGCAATCAAAATTTCATATATTTTTGTTTCAACTTTTATTAAAAAGTAAAATGGGTTTAAACACTGTTTCATGATTACTTTAAGCAGGTTGCTGAAGGTACACATCCCATGCCAGTAAGAACAGCAACAGAAGTTGCAATCATTGTACCAGTACTATTGAAGTGCTAGGCATGTGCGATGGAGACATGTAGAAAAACTGTTGCAGTTGGTTAATGATGGTGTGTTTTTTGTTTGTGTACAGAGACATATCGCACCCTCCTCCATTGCTGTCCCCGCAGAATGCTCCTCACATTGCTCTGGGGCCTCACCTGCGTCCCCCGTTTCTGGGCATGCCTTCTGCCCTCTGCCAAACCCCAGGTGAGCTAGCTCTGCCAGATGTAACACACCCTCACATTAACTACAAACTCATTTAACCTGGGAGTTCCTTTAATGGGTTGTTTTCCACCCATTTACACATTCAGGAAAGGTCTCTGATACATCTATTTATATTTAGATTTGTCTTACATTTATGGTAGCCCCCAAAATAATTTACAAATACTAAAAAATATACATAATATATAATTATCTTTGCACTTCTGTGTCATAAAATATCATCTAAATTAATAAAGCACAAGTGGACTTTTCAAACTATAATTTAGGTTTGTTAGGGTTGAAACTGTACAGCAGTAGACACTGATCAACATTATTGAGAAAGAAACACTTTCTTGTGCAAAAAAGTTTAGCATCATTTATTTGAAGCAACTGTATTGATCACTATGTTGAATAATGTGAACAATCTGTGAGCACTATATTTATATTGTATACAGATAGATGAATTTCTTATTTTGCCATTGCCCTGTAGGTTACGGTTTCCTGCAGCCTGCTCAGGCAGAGATGTTCGCCCGTCAACAGGAGATTCTTCGTAAACAGAACCTTGCTAGGTACGAACTGCACAGAAAAATGTCTTAGACTCTGATTAAAATTGATGTTAGAGCAACTGCTTGTACTATAGCAAAATATATATAGTTAACTGATGATACTGTTTGGAATTTAATATTATAATGTAACAGTTTATTTTCGAGTTGCAGCTTGACTCTCTGACTGTGTATTGTTCCTCCAGGTTGGAAATGTCTGCTGAACTGTTGAGACAGAAGGAGTTCGAGAATCTCCACAGGCAGCGACTGCTGGCGGACCCACTGGGCCTGCATCCTGGACTCCATGCAGAACACCCTGCCTTGCGCAGCCTGCAAGAAATCCCAGAGGGCCACCCACTCCGAGAGGAGCTCAATCGCCGCAATGCCATGCTGGTTTTGCGGCACAACAACACCCCATTACTCTCCCTCAACCACCAGGGGGCAGCAGCAGGCACTTCCTCTAAAGACCTTAGCAACAGGAAGAGCTTGAGGAAAGGAGGACCACTCAGAGTAGACCAACATGGTGGTTCATCTGAGACTAAAGAGATGTTTGGGGAGGGCTGTGCACGGGATGGGGAAATTGAGGGACAGGATGAAGACATGAAAGACTTTGAGAATGATGCAGAGGCTGGGGAAGACAGGCCTGAGAGGCTTTCCAAAGTTGACGGACATAGTCTCGGTTCAGAGGTGTGCCAAGGCAAGGATGTGACCAAGTCTAGTGAAGCAGTGAAAGAGCTGGGGGAGGGATCAGGGAGACTCAGTGCTCCTTGTAGCTCCACTGGACAAGAGTCACCAACCCACCACCTCTTCACATCAGGACTGAGCAAGAGCGAGGCCAAATACCTGCCACCTGGAATCCCACCCTTACCTACCTTGCCTGGACAAGCTCTGCCCTTCACCTTTCCATACACCAGCCCTTACTTTCACACCGGTGAGTTTACAGGTCTTTAAATTTCAGATAATAAAACCCAATTACATCCAATAAGAGATACTGCATTTAAGAGACATTTAGGGACAGTTTTCATATACAAAATCCTCCAATTCCAGGTCAGCAAACTCGTCCTTATTTAAAACGCACATACACAGCACGAGTGTTAGTGACACCATATGCCTGCTCCTCAACTTTAACTATCTGTAAAATCTGGAGTTCAAATAGTATTCCTTGTCCTCAGAGAGACAGAAAGAGTGAGCGAGAGAGTTAGAGAAACTGAGAAATTGAGCCCAAAGTGCAAGCAAGCCCAGAGCAAGTTTTAATGGAAAATGAGTCACCTAATGAGGAAGTGACCAACTCCGAGAGAAGCCAAGCTAACCCTCCTCAGGCATTCTTGCAAATACTGAACATGCAATATACAAAAAGATTTTGGCTCACACACAAAAATGCACCAGTATACCAACATACATGTCTCATCGTGCCATTGATAGGATGGTCACACAAATGCGACTTTTAAAAAAAAAAAAATTCTGTCATTGTTTATAGACAAAATTATTTCCCATGCAGTTTTTTTTCTTGTCCTTATAAATTGACGTGTATGACATTGGCATACAATGGCTTTATAAACAACAACAACAAAATACTATGAATTACCATGAAAGAAGTCAGGAACGTACATTTGGGGTTGTTTCTCAAACAAAGTTACTTTCACAACGTCAGAATTATGTTCTGAAAAATTCTTTCAAGAGATAGACACATTAAAGAAGCATATAAGGTTTAGCCCAGCATTAATACAGTATCTAGTTAAAGGCTAGTAGTTGAAGTGTTTGTCCCCACCTAACTTGAATGAGTGCAGAGCAACCTTGGCCATCTGAAATGCATTACCTGCTCCAGCTGAGGGACCTCCCCCAGAAAGGGGCCCTGTCACTGACCTATACTAAACTCTGTAATAGACAGGGTCAACAACAGAGCGGGGCGTAGGCGCAAGCGTGCATGTAAGGGGACAGGGGGCCTTCTGTCTCTAATGATTTCTGCTTCCTCTCGGCCCGGCGGGCACACAGGCGCTATGGGAGGTCTTTTTGTGGATGGAGAAGAGGCAGGAGCAGCCGAGGACATCAGCAAGTGGAGTGTGGAGGAGGTGTGCAGCTTCATCAGCAGCCTAGCAGGCTGTGGGGAGTATACACAGGTGAGGACAAGAGCAGGAGCAGAGCATTGGACGCCTCCTCTCCTCCCTCTGCCTTTAACAGGGGCTACTGGAGACATACAGTACAGCACAGAATGAAGATCATGTGCTCCAATTCGTAGACGAGAACATTAGACCAGAATAGCTTGATTTAGATGTTTCTAGAGCATACTTTAAAAAGTTAGAAGGCCGCTCTGCGCTGCTCTTATCTTTCTCACTCACAGCTCTGTCTCACACATCTCACCATAGTGGATGTCACTCAGTCGCATGCGCAACGCATCACCAAAACCCCCGTCTATCACAGCGCACCTCATTTCACTGCAGATGCCCAGTGTGCATGAGCCTCCCTGTGGAATGAGAGTCATATGAATTGTGTGCATGTGGAGTGAATTGGTGCATGTTCATCAACACCAGCTGAAGCCAAGTCATCTCTTTCAGGTCTTCAGAGAGCAGGCCATCGACGGCGAGACTCTGCCACTGCTGACCGAAGACCACTTGCTCAACAACATGGGATTGAAACTAGGGCCTGCCCTCAAGATCCGTTCTCAGGTAAAAAAACAACAACAAAAAAAACACCAATACCTGCTGTACCAAGGGTGTCAAATTCTGCTACTGGAGAGCCACTTTCCTGCAGATTTCATGCAGACCTTACTTTTACACACCTCTCTGTCAAGTAATCCTGAGAACTTGATTATCTGATTCAGGTATGATTAAATAGCTGTAAATAGGGCATAGCCAAACATACTTCTCCAGGAGCAGGACTGTACAAGTTGCAATAATAGTGGGCAGGTATTCCATAGAGAAAGGGTCAGCAACTCTGTCCTAACTGCCCTAGAGAATTTAGCTCCAACCCTAATCAAATGCACATGAACAAGCTTATCAAGATATTGAGAACTACAGGTGAGTTTGATCAGGGTTGGAGCTAAACTCTGCCAAACAGAGGCATCCCAATGACCAGAGTTGTCCATCCCTGCCATAGAGCAAGGGTGTCCTATCTTGCTTGTGAGTTTAGCTTCAACCCTAATTAAACACAACCTAACAAGTTAATCAGTGTCTTCAGGATCATTTAAAACATCCAAGCAGTTGTGATGGGTAAGACTGGATCTAAACTTTGCACTGAAGTGGTCCACCAGGAGCAGGAGACTACACTCCTTGCCTAGAGTCTCCAAATTTGGTTCCCCCAGTAACTGCGTACAGTACCTGGGGGGCCCACGAGATGGACTGTAATACATGAAGCAGATTAAAACTTTTGGCTAGAACATGTTTACACCTGTGGGGCAACTTTTGTAACCTTGCCGACAGCCCCATTACCCTATAGCAGGGATAGGCAATTTTGGTCATAGATAGTTTAGCTCCAATCCTAATCAAACACACCTGAACAAGCTAATCAATGTCTTCAGGATTACTAAGGCTATGAGCAAAGTGAGGTTTTTTTTTCAGACTTTCTAGGACTGAACTTGCCTGCCCCTGAGCTATGAATAGGACCACTTTTTTATCTTTGTTTCTTCATGTGTAATCACAATTCTGCATTCATTAATCTAAGCAGACATGAAAGCAATCACTGGTCCTGTACAGTGTGAGAAGTAACGCTGGCATGTGGCTGCTTTCCTCAGGTGGCGCGACGTATTGGCAGAATATTCTACATGACCAGCTTCCCGCTGGCCCTCCCGCTGCCGCCATCTGCTCTGCGCCCCACAGACAGAGACCCCCTGCCCACCGAGACCCGCCCTCCTTCTACTGGCAGCACTTCCTCCCCATTCAGTGTGCCCCCTCCTGCCTGCCGCGCCTCCCCCAAACAGGAGAACGGAAACCCCTCCTCAGCGGGAGCTTACGACTCCACTAAACCTCCCTCGTAGATTTGGCCATTATAACTCTTGACTGCTTCTCCATATGGCAGAGGCAGTGCTTCAGGGAGGAGGTAAAAACGGAGAGAGGGGGCATGAAGGGGGCTCTCTTTGAACTATTCTTTCCTTCCTCTTACCCTCTCTACCCCCCCTCCTCCCAAAATAAAAGCAAACTTGAGGACCTTTATGCAGAGGCACTTAATCTTTTTAGGAAAAGTGTGGAGAAATGTGCAGAAAGATGAGAGACACTGATGAAATGACACGGGCTAAAACAGCTCCACTCTTCGCAGCGGCTGTGTGGAAGCCAAAATCCAAAGATGTGCAAATAGGGACTTGGGGACGAGACAGGAAGCGTTAGAGTGTGCGAGAGGTGAACGTGAGCAGACAGCTGCTCTTAAACAGCATGCCAGAAGGAAGGGAGACGCATCCAGCGAACGTACAAGGCACACATACGACATTCTTTTGTGTCAGATGCTGTAAGAAAGCAACGTTCGCTGCAATAAACTCTTGTTGTACCAAACATTCACGGGGAGCGGTGAACTTCGAAAGAAACGCTTTCTTTTTCTGCAGCTCCAACTTCCAGCCATTTTAAATTCTCTGTGGTTTTGAAAAACGAAATCCTCCAAAGAGGAGTAAATATAAGAATAGGATGGAACTCATTTGCAGTCTTGACCAGTGCAACTATGCATTCCACAGTCCAAAAACAAAGATGGATGGATGTGGAATTTTCAAACGAGATCTAGCATTGATCTCACCAGTGACGAAACAAGGTACACATACAGGGCGCTGTACTAAAGGAAGTGAAATGGAAAAGGACCTCAGAAACAGATGTGTAAAGCACTTAAAACTTCCTGTGACCAAAAGCCATCAGCCAAAGCAATGGCCCAAACTAATACCCGACAAACATCTGGGCCCGTTTTAGTTTCATAACCACACGAAAAAAAGAGCATTAGGGAAGGATGAACATCCCTCCCGATGCCTGTCCATAGATGGATTAATGCCATTGTGATGTCACACTTACTGCTGAGGGAAAGACATGTTATCCTGAATTGTACAGACACATGCTCAAGATGAGAATATACTGAAGATGAAATAAGTGGTACGTTTTGTTAAATGTAGTTGCACGAGTTAAAAATCTTTATTACCGAACAAAATGTGACTGGGCTGACTCAGTGGTACTTTTGTTCATCTTTCTTTCTGTTTGCTGTGTATTCCAGTTATAATCATCATGAGCCCCAATTTTAAATGCCACTTCAGCATATAAATGAGAAAAAAAAAATATTTATAGGAAATTTGTTTGCTGTAGTTAAGAGCAACGAAATATTAAATTGTCCTCAAATTGATCCCAAAGAACAATACTTTTCTCTTTGTTGCAGGGAAATGGAAGGCACAAAGCTCTTTATGCAAATCTTTGAGATTGTTTTTCTTTTTAAATATGTAAGCAATTCATTAAAACCGTCTCTAGATTTCCCATCAATGTTTTGTCTTCATCCTATTTTTCTATTCTCTGCTGGGTGAAATAAATCCTATTGCAAACTTGCAGATGCGTTCTTCTTTGAGTAATATGTTTATTTCCAAACTCCTCCACTGTAGGGCAGGGAGTGGTGGTCCCAGCGGATGGTAAATCCCCTGGTTAGGGGAGGGGTGGGGGGTGTTAGGGTTCAGGTCAACAACAGCTGTCAGAGCGTTAGGTTCAGTCGCAGGCCAGGGCCCCTGTGGCCCCTGCCTAACCTAAAGAACAACTGACTCTCATGGATGTCCAACATCCGGCCCTTAAAAAAATCTTTTACTACACCCGTGACTGTCAGAGCCAGGTGCTGCACGTGATGGACTGTGCTCGGAGTGATAGACGAGTAAACCTGTTACCCAGACTCGTGCAAGCACAGGCATGATGGTGCGTCAGCTCTAGTGCAAACTGAATTTACTCTAATGCAGCCCAGCTGACGTTCAGTCACGGTGGTCTGAATTTAACGTTGCTTGACGTTCTGAACAGCACCTCAAGCTGGGAGTGATGGAAAGAACAGAACACAAAATATGTGTGCTCACACTCCCATTATGCAACAGGAAAGATGCTTCAGCCATAAACAACAGCTGTTACACCCAGTTGTGAGCCTCAGAGAGGATGATTTTAAAAAGGAATAAAATGATGTTACCATTTACTGACCCTTTAAGGTGTTCTAAACCTTTGACTTGCTTTCATAAACCACAAAAAATATCTTGGGCATGTTTTTCCTTACAATTACAGTGAATGTGGACTTTAAAAAGGAAACACAATGAATGTTTTTATGATGTGTCCTCATATTCAGTGTCTTCTGATGTCTTATGATAGGTTTAAGATAGACCTAAATTAGTCATAATCTGTAAATAGTCTTTCTCTCCAGTGAACCGTATCAGTTGATCTCAAGAATGAGATCAGGCTAATTCCTAAACAAATCGTTAAGGCTTATGAACTGGAAGAAACGAACTGAATTGTTAAAAGAGAGTGAGGACAAATTTAAGTTTTTTTTTTTTTTTTGACTATTCTAGTAGAGTAGTCGTTCTCAACCAATTTCCTACAGCACCACTACAGCTGTGTGGAGTGCTGGCAGCTTAAACGCTGCTTTAAAATGCTCAGAAAAAGCCAAGCAGTTTCAGAAAGTGACGTGAAAGCACTGAAGGGGAGAGATGTTTTGATGAGAGAACAAGCTGCTCTCTGTTTTCGTCTCTTCCTCTCTCCCCACCTGGGCAGCACAGCCTGGCAGTGGATGATACGAGTGTTTGGCTGGTGCCTGGTGCTCAGGGCCGACCCCGTGCCTCCACCTCCCGCCTCTGGCCTACCCATTCACCACCTCTGAACACAAGCAGTGCCCTCGGCACAATGCAACATCTCCAAATACTGAGCTGAAAAAGATAGCCTTTAGTAGTTTTAAAACAAAGTTCAGAGTTTTAGTAAGTTCTTTTTAATTTGACAACCTTATGAAGTGTTAGATCAATTTGTTTTGTTTCACACTTTATAAAATACAATGGTGCAAAAAAATTACTACATCAGGGACTGTACATGACTCTTAAAGGAACAGTTTCCTGAAAAGTATTTCATTTCTTGGTGAGCTATTGCTTTATTAACTGTATAAATCATGTTTGGATGTGAAATAGAAAGGTCCCTCTGATGTGACTTTAGTCCTGATCAGAGAGCTCCAGGTCCTCAACCATATCTTCATCTCCTTCAGCCACCTCCTTCAGCTCTGTGCTCAACATCTTCTTTGGTGCTTTGCCTTTAGAAGACGACGGCCTTTTCTGGTCACCATCTGAGACAATGTCAAAAATGGGTAAAAAAAATTAATGGCATGCTACCTAGTTAAGATGGTCGAAAAATATAATAAGCAGAATAATGTCGAAAACATACAGAAGATTTCTCAGACACATTCAATATCTAACCCTAAACAAAGCCAATCGTAGCTCTCTACAGAAACATTTAAAACATAAATCACCTGAATCATCCTCCAAGTCATCTATATCCTCTTCATCATCATCGCTCAGGTCTGAGAGGTCCTCAAGGCCTTCATCATCCTCATCAGAGTCGCCCTTTTCTCCTGTTAAAATAGATTCACAAGCTCTAATCCAAACCGTCTTACAAGTGATCTTACTGATACGGAGTTAAGGTGAATAGGTTGATTAAATTGGCATTTTAAAAGTCAACATGAAATCAAAATTCATTGGTGTATGTTAATCCAAAGACATACGTTTGACTTCATTTTAAACCTAAAAAATTAGCAATGGCCTAACATTCGAAATTACTGCCAGAAATGGTGATGTTTAATTAGTGTCTCCGATGCTGCATTTGACTGTCAGGGTCTTTATTATACACACAACGTATAAGATACAGTTGGTAATGTCAGCTGTGTGGATGCAAGACAGATTGACAATATTTCTTGATAAAAAAATTAAAAAAATAAAATAAAAAAGTAATTTTTGACGAACCATTATCAGCTCTTAACTCTCAAGATCAATATTTTAATCTATGCTTTTTTTTCAGTTGTTTTTAGTTTTCAAAATTGACTAGCACATCTTCCACCTTATAATTACAAAATTAAATCCAATAAAAATTTAATCTTATAAGTTATTCTAGTATATTTATACTTTAACCTGTTAAGGTGGTAATTATTATTAAATAATGTTTAAGTAAATCTGTCATGTTATTACAAACATTGTTCAAATGTTTATATTTCAACAGCTAAATTAAGTGGAAACAATTACATCATTAAAAACACAAGAACATAAAAAACAGCCATTGAATTTATTGCTATTTAAACATTTGCATTCAACTCTGTGTTTTGAGATGTGTTGATATTTTTATTGAGTATGTTAACTATTATATAATATGAAACTATTCAACGGTTATTTTCAGCTTTGGTTTTGCTGAATTAAATCTTTAATTTTGGTGTTTCAGTAAAAAAAAAAAAAAAAAAAAAAAAAAAAAAAAGTGCATCTATATGCATGCATGTATATATGCATGTATGTATATATGTATGTATGTATGTATGTGTATATATATATATATATATATATATATATATATATATATATATATATATATATATATAAAGACTTGATCTGCCTCTAAAATGTCTTTTGACTTGAAATATTTACTTTTCATTCTGTAAGTGAATAAGTGAACTTTTAAGACAATTTCTAAAGATGAACTCCCATTAAACACAGTCAACAGAAAGAGTGCGCTTGTTCGTCTAGAGACTAGACTACACCAAAGCTGACCTACCCATGCTGCTCACGCATAGGTTACTATTTACATGACAAAAGTAGAGGCTAGCTTCTGACGGCAATTTAGCCTCGCTAATCCAGAGGTGTGTGTGGGAGTGTCTCGTGCTCTCTGAAGAGGACGGAGTTGAAATCCCTGAGCTTTGAAGTGGGATTTGATTAGATGCTGCCTGGGAGGTGAATGGCAGCACAGACACCTCCCCAGCCAGACACCCTCCACCCTAATTACCCAGCACACACTGGGGCCAGCCAGAGGGGGGAGCCGAGCTTAACACCAGGCGCACACCTTGCTGCTGAGACGAGCCTCATGCATCTTAATATAACGGAGAGTTCAGAGAGGGTACAGAAAGTCCACGAGGAGCATGAAGCAAAGACTTTAATGACTGCCTGTGGGCTGATCAATACTGAGAAAATGTAAGAAAAAAAAAATAAAAAATTCAAAGACACAATCTACATGTTGCTCTCAGCTCTGACACAGAAACACTGAAGATGAGGGTGTTTACAAAGTCTCCACTTTAAGATGGAGAAAGCTCAAGCCAAGTCTTGAACGTAGAAGGCATTAAATGATCTGGCACACTGCAGCGACAACGAAATAAACACGACTCAAGAATATTAAAACCCAGCAGGTAGTGACATGCACCAAAACTTCAGAGACAAACAAACTAGAAGTTGGGAAAAGTCATCAGATTACCTCAAAATAGTGACAAACGAATACAGCACATTAATTGGACACTACTAGGCCAACCTGAGTTTATTCCAGTGAGAAAATCCACTTGTTAGTAATTTAAACGATGGAAACTTGAGATTAAGATTGAATCCAAAAAACACAAAAAAACAATCGGTTTCTGCCTTTCCAACTGTAGTTAAAGTACGTTTAAAAGCAAACAGCATCAATGAACAATGAATGAATTATTACTAAAAGGGTATATCACTACTATTATATATATATATATATATCCTCAAACTCCAAACAAACTCCAGCACAACCAGTCGTGGTCAGATCCTGTAATAGCCAGTTCAGGGTACGGATATGTAAATATTGTCATGTGAATGCAAAATGACTTCATAACAGTCGCTTCCACCCTCATCCTTTCCTATCCTCTTTCTCACTACAGTGACGACTCCTAGGCTCACACCAGCCGCTTACACTAAATCTCTGCCATGTGACCGCCAGAAATCCAACTGCAGAAGGAAAAATGTCTTAATCAAAAGTGTCGAAAAGGGAAATTTATTTGTGGGTTTGGTAAAGGAGTAAAACAGAACAACAAATCAACAACAAAAAAGTGCTTTCTGTTCGACAATATGCGAACCGAGACCACAAATTAATTTATTAGAGGTCATGTGACAGTATTCCTCGGGTCTAAGCGCTGGAGGTATGGGCCAGCTAAGCCGTGTGGTGAAGGAGTGGCCACTAACATCTTTTCAAGTGAATGTTTTGAATTACAAACCCCCACTGGGATCTAAGTTTGCACAAAAAAAAAGCTTCCTGTAAGAGAGAACAGAGTAAGAGAGAGCGAGAGGCAGACAGAATGAGAGAGAGAGATTTGTAGGGACTCCACACAATGAGCACCAGATGTAAAAAAAAAAAAAAAAAAAAAAAAAAAGCCCTTCCTCTCGCCTCCCACCTCCATGGGACTTTTTTTTTGCGGCTGTCGGCCTTATGGGTGGGAGGAGTGGGAGACTGTGGCATGTGTCCGACACATGACCCAGCACACAACTCCAGATATAGAGTTAAAAGAGGAGAGGCAAGTGCACGTCTGACACCTCAGATCCATTCACACACACATACTCACACAGAGAGAGAGAGAGAGAGAGAGAGAGAGAGAGAGAGAACATGAGCCAGCGATATTGAGCTCACACATCTGAAATGTATTTATTTTGTGTTATATTGTTATATAATTGTTCTTTGTTTTTGAAATATGTAATAGTTTCCTGCTTCTATCGAAATGCTTCTAAATATTCAATATCAACTGTAAAGACTGTTTAATTAAAATAATTTTTAAAGCCAAAATGAAACCAAAATTATTTGCACATATTATTGGAATATGTAACAAATATTTGTATTCATATTTATAATCTTTCAACAAAATGTTTAACCTAGCTCCACCTCTATAAAAAAAAAAAAAAAAAAAAAAAAAACATTTCCCTTCAGTCCTCTCAATTTTTCAGTTCCTGCAATCTAATCCTGTCATATATAAGAGACCACTTTTACAATCGGCTGAATAAAGTCTGTTAAAAATGTTCCCATAAAATGTGTTTCATTTACTCATCCTAAGGCATAAAAGATGCAAATGAGTTTCTTCATCAGAACAGATTTGGAAAAGTTTAGCATTACATCACTTGCTCATCAGTGGATCCATTGCAGTAAATGGGTGCCGTCAGAACGAGTTAAAACAGCTGATATAAATGTCACAATAATCCACAAGTAATGGAATCAATTCACAACCTGAATTTTTTTTTTTTTTTTTATAAATCAATAAAACAAATTAAGGTGTTTTTTTTTTACTTTTAAATGTTGCTTTAGTCTTCTATCCGTAATAGTTTTTTTTTTCATCGAAAAATCCACTTGTCTGAATCAGGAGAGAAAAATGCACTGATCAAGCACTACTTTCAGGCCAAAACAGTTACAAACAAATATTTCGGTTGATTGATTCGGTTGACGACGGGATGGATTTTTTCACTGCAGGAAGCTTTTAAATGGACTCGTTTTTACCAGCTGTTTGGACTCTCATTCTGACGGCACCCATTCACTGGAGAGGATCCATTGGTCTGCTACTGATGTAATACTAAATTTGACCAAATCTGTTCCGATGTAGAAACATCTTGGTTGGTATGAGAGAAAAATTCTCCACCAAAATCAACACCAAATTTTCTCTTTGGGTGAACTATTCCTTTAAGCATTACAACAAAACAGAGGCAAAATAAAGGTGTACTTCAATAGATCTGTTGGGTTTTAATTTTCTGTGGTTTCAGAACTCATCTCTGAGATGAGAAAGAATCTTCTGACAGCACACAGCAATGGATTACAGCCTCCCGGTGACAAAGAAAGGCATTACAGGAAAACAAAACTCTAGGAATCCTTCCCATTGCATGTTAAACATGTATTTGTATGGTATATGCATTAGTTGCAATACAGGAACTGGGTAATATATTAAAGCTGCAGTCTGTAAGTTTTGCCTCTTTGTTGCTATCCATGTTTGAAAACCTGGAATTGCAGTTCCTTGAGGAATTATGTTCCATGTGTGGGTTGTGATTCAGCACAGATGAATCTGTTTTGAGGTGAATGTTTAGCTGTCACTCACTGCACTGGTGTGGATATTCACTGTACTTCGCAATCACGGATTATAGCCTTGAAATGTCTTGAAATATATGACCCAAATAAGAATTTTCACCACATATTGTCAACTGAACAAGTAACAATTCTGCCATGCTTTGTTCTGATCAACTGAGGAAAAAAACATTGCAATAAATCATGCAACCAATGGTGATTTAATCTAATGATCAGTTCATATCACATCAAACCCTGCAAATTATTATTATACTTTATTCTCAAATTATTAATGTTAACAACATCAGCATTGCGTGACTAATGAGTATAGTGTGTATTAGCGTGTATATTTATTTTATTTAGTGTTCCTGTAGCTCAAGTGGTAGAGCATTGCAATTGTAAATTTTAATTTAATATTTCAATTTCTGTACAGTCTAATCTCTAATTGTCACATCATTCAAATTACATATTAAGAAATTATTTCAACTCCAAAAGCAATTTATGCTCCCATTGAACTGGTGGTCTTTAAAATACACAAGGTTATCTGTAATCAGAACCACATTTACAACTGGAATATAATTTAATTTAATTCACGTCTTTCATATAATCTTTCTTGATTATAATCTGCCATCAATGATTTTTGACATTTAATTATTCCACCTGCTGTGGAAATAGGCTATAATTAAACGATCCGCCCCCTGCAGGATCCTCACATGCGATAGCTTAATAGCCAGGACAACTTCATGTTTCCAGACGTGACGTAATGAGGCAGTGCCATGCTCGAATTTCTCGCCAAAACCTACCCAGTACCACTCAAATTAGAAAACACTATTATAAATTAATTATTTTAAATTGGCCTAAAGTAAGGCGATAGTTTTGAACACTGGCTGGTTATGTACTTGCTCAAATAATGATTTTGTTTGTTTTGTTTCATTTTTAACCCAAAAATGTACTAATTGCAGCTTTAACAAGAAGCCTTACCTTTGGACTTCAACAGGTCATCATCATCATCATCATCATCACTATCTGACTCAAAAAGCCCCTTGAACTCCTTCTTGTCTACTTTCTTTTCTTCAGCCTTCTTGCGTTTGATCTCAGGGAGGTTCAAGTCCTCCATCTAAATTAAAATGCGATGGGAAAGAAAAAAAGATCTTTAAATGCTGTCATTAATCAAAACAGACGAAAACATGAACAAAACACTTCAGACATAACATTAATGAGAATAGAATGCTGGTGAAACGCTTGTTTTCATTTCAGATTTAGTTGTAGACTAAATCTGGTAGAATGGAAGTGGAAGTGTTTTGTTTTTTCTCTAGTTGATGTACAATGAACTATTCTTTGAGTTTCCTTCCATCTCATTAACTTCAGATGTCAAAAAAGAGTCACTGATGAGACTGGGTATTCAACCTCCTTCATCTATATATATATATATATCTTAATTCTAATTAATAATATAATATATAAAAATAATTGAAAAAACAAAAAGCCCCAAAAAATAAAGTCATATTATTCTCTCCTAAAAACATAATGGGGCGTGTGTGTGTGTGTGTGTGTGTGTTGATGGAGGAAATGGCAGAGGCAGTAGAGGCAGGAGGGAGGCTGTGGTAATCAGATCTGAGCGTGGGGACTCAGTGGATCAAAGCCTGGGACGCAGCCCTGAGCGCTATAATACTCTTCCTGTAGCACTAGCCCTGCCGCCTCCTCCGCCAATCTGCCGCTTCCTAGACGCCAACACTCCGCCTGGTGTCATCTCCATTATCTCCCTATGGACACGCTCCAGCTCCACACACACACCAACACCAACACACACAGTAGGTGCTTTCACAGAACCAGCACTACAAAGATGATCACATCTGTGCATTTAATATAAGACTGGCATTAAAATAGCACTTGGATTAACATACAGCTTGATATCTATCGATCTATCTACATATACACACACACCGTATGTAAAATTCCAAAAAATTTATTATTTCTGAAGATCAAACCATAGCATTGTCAATGGAACACTTTCAATGGAAAAAAAATGAAGGACCTGACTAAATCCAACTTCCTCTGAAAGGTGTGGTTTGGATTATTTGGGTCTAATCGTAATCGTGGATGTGGTTTTGGCATGTTTACCCTTTCTTTTCCAGAGATCTCCAGCTGAATCTCCTTTTCACGAAGTTTCTTCCACTGGCTGTAATATTTAGTGAGTGGAGTGCCTTCCTCTGCTACCTGCTTCTCCCAGGCCGCCTGTAAACACACCAAAATAAACACAACGAATGCTACTGCATGTTCACCCATAGGAGAGCTAAACAAAAGGGATCTCAGTACACATTCTCAACAAAATAAAGCCATAAAGCTACTCAAAAAGTACAATTGTTCGACATCATGTGTACACATAGGCCTGCTCTGTTATTGTGAATCAATACCCCCCGAAAACACACACACACAAACAGAGCAAGTCTGGAAAAAAAAAATTGTAAGGTCTATCACTATACTCGTAAGTGTATTAATTAAGTATCAGGCCAATTGTAGCGGACCAAGAAGTGACCCCTGGTGAACACCTTTTCTCTGAAACAGCAAAAATAAGTGGCTAACAGAAGGATAAAGGTGCAGGGGAGGATGGTAAGAGAGTGAATCCCTGCCAGCCTTTCCTTAAAGGTCTTTGTGGATGATATTGATCAGGTAAAATGAGATTAGTTGACCTCCAAATTCAGTAGACTGCAATAAATCTCAACTTCACTCTACAGTTAGCTAAACTTATTTATAACAATTTGCAGTGGTTTGTAGGATAGTAAAAACAATCAAAGCTAAAAAAGGGCGCAATATGCTCCTTCCTTGATGCAATAGACCCAAACTAAGCTAACAGATGTGTACATGACCAGCGAGGATGAGCTCCCTGGCAAACTGGGGGCTTCATCCTTTGCAGCATCTGTTCAACTACTGCGGTGCACATTCTGGAAGGAAATCCTGAAGCGATCACTCAGCACTATGGTACTGAGGCTAAAATGAAACGCAAGAAACTACAACGCAATGTTTAAACCATTGCAATGGTTCGTGTATATGCACACTGAGCTTTGGTGTCAAGCAAGAGAGAATTTCAAGTTTAAGTGTTCATTTTTTTCATATAACCAATAAAATTACTATAAAATATACTGTGTTACCAGTTTGCATACCAGTAAAATAAATATATGTAAATGTATAAAGAGATAAAGAGAGAGATAGATTAACACTAGGTAATTAGGAATATATTTCTTTAACCTCTGTGTGAAGTGTTAGGGTTAGTATTAGAGTTGATGGAGGCATATAGACAGATATTTGTTTGCTGGACTGATCCGTGGGGCATGCGGCTTTATGCAGCTGTGCTGGCAGCAGTGTCAAGTGAGAAGTTTGCCATGCCACCCTCATTACTAAAGGACATCTTTCTCGCTGGCCGGAGCCCAGTAACAGACGCACCCCGGCATGGTGCCATGCTGTCTGCATGCTCTGCCCAGCTGCAACTCTCCCTACGGCTCAACATTACACAGAGGAGAGACACAGACCCTTCCACCTCTCCTTCATTTCAGTCTTAAACGGCCTTAAATATTTATCAGAAGCTCAAGTTGGTCGAGAGACAGCGAGGGGCGGGGAGCAGAGATGAATGAGCTGTGCGTCGGCAGGGGTGACAAATGAGAGCGGAGATGGAGATGAATGGAGCCAAGATCTCGCCCCAGAGAGGAAGCAACTTCTCACCTTCTCTCACAACCTTCACCCCTGCTGTCCCCTCATTTTTTTTCTTCCAACCAATTTCATCATTATCAGTGCAGTCAGCACCAGGGTTATTACTGTTAACTGAAACTCCTATTAAGACAAAAATTTGCATAAAAAAGGAAAGAAATTGAATTATAAATGTGCACTACAATATGGTCAACAACTAAATAGAATTATAAAGAAAATGTATGATATAGTTTTAATTAAACTAAAATATATTTTACACTATTTTGTCTAAAAAAGATGCACAATCAAACAGAAAGGAAGTAGTACAGACCTAAAGTTTGGACACACCTTCTCATTCAAAGAGTTTTCTTTATTTTCATGACTATGAAAATTGTAGATTTAAATTTCCTACCATAAATACATCAAAACTTAATTTTTGATAAGTAAAGTGCATTTGGACAACATTATGGCAATTTTCTCAATATATTGATTTTTTGCACCCTCAAATTTCCAGATTTTTAAATAGTTGTATCTTGGACAAATATGGTCCTATCATACAAACCATACATCACTGGATCTTATTTATTCAGCTTTCAGAAGCATAAAGCTCAATTGAAAAAAACATCTTGTCCAGGGCCACAAACATGAATAAATCAATCCTGAAACTAAACAAATTTAAAATAAATTCTCAAAAAGAATGCATATGAAAACATTTACACCAACACTAATTAAAAGTAAACTAAAATGAAAACAAAACTAATGAAAACGGTGACATTTCCTGTAATTACAATAAACATGCTCGGCGAGCACAAAGTCTGCTACTGGATTGATGTTACCAGACGCTCGCAGACGAAGCACTTAACGTCTGCTCATCCTCCTCTGAGTCTCTCGCTGAGAGAAACAGCATTAGAAAGCTTTCCGCTCCATTACTTTCATCTGCTCTCACATCCGCCACCGACCCTGCATCAGGCTACGGTTGTAATAGTGTTCCGTGCCACGATGGCCGTGTGTATCTGTCTGAGGACCTGTGACTGCACTTCCTGACCTCCAGGTGGTGTGGTCAACTAGGCTCCAGGCCAACAGCCACATGCTGTTTTCAACTGACCACAGGAACACACACTCAGATGTGTTCACACGTAAACACACAGGGCTCTGAACACAAACACAGACGAAGACTGTGGGTGACCAGCAGTCACCTGCGAGGGGACGAAAGGCAGGGTGGTGTTTGAGGTGGGAGGAAAGAGGAGGAACTACAGGGATAACAGTCTGCTTTTACAGCTAAAATAAACATCTGACTGCCATGTCTGGTCCCAAAGCTCACAAGTGTCTGACTAGAAGTGCTGTTATGGTCACGGTGTAATTGGAAAAAACGAAGAGGGGTGGAAAAACAGAAAAGTAAAAGAAAACATCCTAGGGTTGACGAAATGAATCAAAACAAACGGATAAAAATGTTAGGACTCATTCAATCAGTGCTAAAGCAGTGAACACATCAGCTGTACTCAGACAAGAGCTACAAATAAGACCTTGCGTGTAATAAGAGCTAGCGTGACCTGTGTGTATGTTTTTAATTCCTGATTTATAGATGGTAACACCTGCAGTACTGCAGTTGAACAAAAATACATAAATGTGTGCAACGTGGTAAAGAAAAAGTTTATTCCTGCACAGCAATGTTATTATTATTATTAACTTAATCTCAAATCATAAAACTAATTTTGTTACTTGAAATAAAATAAACTTAAAATTTAAAACATCAAATTCTCATTTTTATTCACAACATTTCTCATGTTTTATTTCATCTTGATGTACTAAAAAAATATTAAAACTGCCATAAAATTTATCGCATATCGAAAACAGACTAATGAAAATATAGAGTGCAAAAACAACAATTACAAATGCAGAAATAAATTTAAATAATAATATAGAACAATATTTTTATTATTTGAATGGAAAGTATGAATTAATTGTACTGGTTTTATTAAATATAACATTTATAAATGCATATAAAAATTAATAAATGTATTAATATTAAACTGATATATAACATCAAGAATTATAAAATTGAGGTAGGAAAGGTAGTATACTCATTTACAGGAAGTAAAAAAAACATTTGAAAAATAACGAAGTGAGACTTGATTGCATCTGGTTTTTGTTGAACTTTTATATTAATGGTTAATAATTTTGCTCCCATCTGTGTGGCTTTTTGATACAAGGCCTACATTTTGCTAAAAGATTATAAGATAACTGTAATGCATCCATTTGGATTTCATATTGACTTGAACAACAGTTTGGCCCATTCCTGGTAAAAAAAAAAAGCACTCACCACAGCTGCGACGTCAGCCACGCCAAAAGCAGCTTTCTGCCTTCGCCCTGTGATGTAGCTGCAGTTCTCCTGTATCTTCTCCAGCAGCTGGCGCATCTGCTTGCAGTAATTGGCCACTTTGCATTCCTTCAAGAAGGCTTTCAGCTGAGGAGACCAAAATGAGAGACAGTAGGGGGAAGAGCAAACAAATGAAACATCACAAAAATTCAGAGCCACATGCAGGAATAATCTTTTTTAACTATCCTCAAAGAGAAACATTAATATATCTCTAGAAACTCTCTGTACAGATTTGATTTCCTTTTTTTTTTTATTCCGCCAATGAAAGGTACAGAAGAAACAGGAGTGGATATTATAAATAAACCTGACTGGGCCAAAAGAATAAATATTCAAAACCGGATTTTTGAACAGCAGTGAGGAAAGCTCGGGTTTTGGCCAGAACAGAGGATGTGGCCAGTGTGTGTGTGTATGTGAAAGAGGGCTGAAAGAAGTGATGGTGAAAGAAGCTGGCCTTTTCCCTCCAGCCTGTGTGTTTGCGTGCTGTGTGAGTGTGAACACTGGTGTATGTGTGTGCTGTGTCGCCAGCGTAAGTGTCGGGATGTGTATGTTGAGGTGTGAGGCCTAAAAGGAGCCATTAAATACAACTGTTGAGCACGCTCCATAACTTTCACTTATTATGACCTGTTGGCGATGTAGTAAACGTTAGGAAGGAAAGTGAATAAATCAAAGCTTATTCCAGAAAAGAGTGAGAACAGTACCTGAACGATGGTGGGTAAAGCCAGCTCAGGAAAGCCAATAGAGCAGGCCTGTGTGTGGAAGTACTCTAGAATGAGGTCATACAACTGCTCCACTAGACCATCCTGAAACAGTGCAAACACAAGCATTCACAAATCAACACACAGGATGCACTCACGGCCCAGAAACAAACCTCAGTGTTGTTGCATTCGGATTTAAAGGGGAAAACATATTATTTTGTACTGTTCTCTGTTGTCCACTTTCAATGTTATCAGGATTTGGGACCATGTTTTTGTCCCCCTCATCAGAACGCTTTGTTTGAAATGCATGGCAGATTGTAGACTCGGAAGTAAACGCCCACTGCTATGATTGGCTAACAGTTGTGTATATTTAACAGCCTACTTCCTATACAGATGGACGCTGCTTTGACTTAGGTGGAAACCGCATAAGTACTCATATCAAACGATCGGTTTAACAGCAATAGTGACCACACGATAAAAACAGTTAGATTTATAGCTAGATCTAGCGACTTTTTTCCAAAAAAAGCCACTAGCAACAAATCTAGCGACTTCTTGGACAAACCTTAGCTAGTCTCTATGACTCAGTTTCTGCCGCACGAGGGCAAGATCTTGCTTTCCCAGCACGCACACCTCTTTCTCTGTGTCTGCTCTGTATAGCAAGAGGCTAAGAGGAGCAGGGCATTAAGTTAAAGAGATACTATGTTTCTTCTCTCATTTTGCATGCAAATATAGCCGAAATCACAGCTCAGGATTTGTCTTTGTCTTGTTTTATCTTATGTGCATTTGATTTCATCAGGTGATGGCTCAATTACAAATTAGGATTTTTGTGCAGATTAACAGCTTGGAAGGGACAGCTGGTCAATATGTAGTCTTAAAGGGCCGCGTTTCAGTCATTATCCGGTTGTCTGACAACAGAAACAGTAAAATATATCAATTAAAACAGTTTTATTGAGAAATTGGCTAAATTAAATACCATTTGTGAGCACAGAGAGACAAAAAAGTAAAAGGCAATACGACGCAATGATGTCACAAATATGCAAATTAGCACATGACATCATCTACCAACATTTCAAACTTTTTTTGACTACTTTCCATTGAAAGAAGTTGGCAACACTGATAATTTTTTCAGTCTTCATTGTCCTGATCCTTCAGAAATCATGCTAATATTTTTATATTTTTATTATTATTATCAATGTTCAAAATGTTTGTGTTCAAAAGAACAGAATTTATCTCAAATATAAATATTTTATTAATCAGATTGTTTATTGAATGTCTTCACAGTCACGTTTGATCAATTTAATGTACCCTTTCCTAATAAATGTATTCATTGCTATCAAAAATGTTTTTCGTGATGACTCCAATATTTTCATGGTAGTGTAATGTAATCCACTTTAATGGATAACTTAAAAACATATCTCAAGTTGGAGACATACTGGGGGCATTAACAGATGGGAGGCATGAATTTCAAAAACTTGTGTCAATCTAACACAAAAATAAAAAAGAAAAGCCAGTCCCAGTAGCACCAATGTCCATTATAAATTACACCTGTTCCTGAGGAAACATACATGGAAAAAACTGCAGTCAATCAGTTCATGCCCTACACAGAGATGGGTGCCCAGGCCGACACAGAGTATTCACATCTCTACTCAACACCTGGCATTCAAGCATTCACACTAATCCTGACCCGGTTTAGTGCAGGGATCGGACCTAAATCCTCTGCCCTACCTAAAATTCACAGCCGCAGCCTTCGCAAACACATTCCTCCACAATGGAAACGGGAAAACCCTGCTCGTAACTGCCCTTACTAGTCAGGAAATATTTAAGATTTAGTAAGTCAGACAGAGGTCCCAGACAGCAAGGGTGGAGCGGCGTCTCGGGGGGCCTGTGGCTGCGATGACTTGGCCCGGGTGAACATACTGGAAAGCTTCCCCGTGCCAACCAGAAGAGCAGGATAATCCCTGCAGCTTGTGTGGCAATCCTCTTGGCAGCGTCAAGGCGTGCGGCGCTTTAGCCTGTGTAGCAGCGTGTTCAGGCTTTCATCTCCTAACCTCAATCCAGTTACAGCCAGTCAGCATGAAGACACGACAGGCTCCTGGCCCAGGAGGAGGGCCGATCTTTATCTGATGCATTTAAGTGATTGCCTTCGGTTTCATTTTAATATGACTCTTTGCTCATTATTTTGGATGTGCACTACCTGCCAAAAGCTTGGGGTCAGTAAGTTGTTGTTTTTTAAGGAAACAATACTTTTATACAGAGAGAACTCGTTACATTTATCAGTTACAGTAAAAATATTTCTAATGTGATAAAAAAAACTTTTGAACATTATGTTCATCAAAGCATCCCGAAATTGTTTTCTACAAAAATATTAAGCAGCGCAACAGTTTTCAACATCTGTAGTAATAAGTAATAATAAATGTAACAATAATGGTTTTTGAGCAGCAAATCATCATATTAGAATGATTTCTGAATGATCATGTGACACTGAAGACTGGACTAATACAAAAATATATATTTATTCATCCTACTTTCATACTTGCCTTAAAAAGCAAGTATGAAAATAAAGACATTTTTTTTCTTTCTTTTTTTTTTTAATTTGTAGTATTTTAGTCCAAACTATCATACAACTTGAAAATGTAAATTTTTGGGTGTACTATCCCTTTAAAGTATTAAACGCATTAAATAGTTTTCAATTAAACACGTTAATTCTGGCAGGCTAAGTACACATATAGTAATAAAATGAATGGACGTGAAGAATTCGTAAAGAAGGTCTGAAACTCAAAGATGTAGAGGATGTGTCTGTCACCTTATAAGCCTTCTCTTGGAGATTGGTCTTGCTGAGTTTGAGGATCACTGCAAAATTGATGGGCTTTATACTCATGCGGCCTGGTTTCTTATTGAAGTCTTCCTGCTGGAGGATCTGAGGAGCAGAGTGAACAAACAGATACATCAGAGCACTGCATCGCAGACATACGTGCACAGAAAAACACAAATAAAACTAAGACTACAGTGTTAAAATGTTAAGCAGCACAACTGTTTTCAACATAATTATAAGAAGTGTTTCTTGAGCACCAAATCAGCATGTTAGAATGATTTCTGACAGATCATGTGACACTGAAGACTTGAAAATTGAGCTTTGCCAACACAGGAATGACTTATACTTTTAAATATACTGAAACAGAAAACAGGTATTTTAAATTGTAACAGTATCTGACAATATTGCTGTCTTTCCTGTATTTTCAATCAAATAAATTATTATTATTGAGACTTCTTGTAAAAAAAATAGATGAACTTCATTCACTGATTTAAGTAATTTCTGATTTGTTTGTTTATTCATTCATTCAAGTTTATTCATTTTATTTTTGTTTATTCATTTTATTTTATTTTAATAACTTTATTAAAGCTGTAAGTGCAAAACTGTGATCAAAAATATGCAGTGTAGTAAAAGTAACTTGGCGGTTTTTTTCTCATAATACACATTTTTGCAGGAAACATAAAGAGTGTGCAAAGACCTGTAGAATGAATTTCATTTCACCATAACTTTTTAAAAATATGTAACTACAACTTAGATTATAATACTACAGTACTCACTTTCTCCATTACAAATAACTGAAAGATTCAGTCAGTCTGCGTACTTTGGTACACGTCTATGACGTCTCCCAAAGCTCTCTGCGCTTCCGCATTTGAGAGCAGTTAAAAGTGCTTGACGAGGTCATCTAGAATCAGTGAGGTGTGTGTGTCTGTGTGTCTGTGTGTGTGTGACGTGTGTGTGTGTGTGCTCATGGACGGCCGGTCTGTGCAAACAACGGATGTGGTGTCGGCCTGCGGGACACAGGAGGAAGTGGTGGCGCATGGTCCCAACCTGATACGCTCAGGGGCTACTGCAACAGGAAGCTTGAAATCATAGAGCACAGATAAACAGAGAGAGGGAGAAAGAGCGGGAAAAGAGAAAAATAAAGAGAGAGGCATGTCCTACTCTACATCACTGCACGCCTACTTTTTAACATGAGCGCGAAAACAGGAAGTGGCCTGCATCGCAAATAAACACAGGGAGCAAGAAGGGGGTCGGTGGGAGTCGCCACACTGACAGAGGATGTGGTCTGCACAACACGTTTGAGAGCTGAGTGAGAACCACAGACCTCCCTCACACACACACACACACACACACGGACACACACGTACGCTCTTCCCCCCCAGGCTTTATCGCAGTATGGTTAGGACTGGTGGGAGATCGCAGCCAAGCAGTGACCACCCCCCACCCCGTCCCCCCGTCTCCATCCCTCTCTTCCGTTGGTCTCGGCTACTGTCGCCTCTACGCTTCTATTCTCACAGCAGCTGTCACCGCAGGGGCCCACGCCAGCCACACACAAACACACACGTTTTGTCACCCGCCTCACACTGTGGAAAATGTTGACAGTTTGTGACCTCTACTTCTCCCAAAAACGAAGACGCGCAGCGTTCGCACACATTAGGATGCGCATTCATGCAGACCGCAGTCTCTGATCTCTGGTGTCTTTTATCTTTTAGTCTTTAATTCAAAGCTTGTCAACCGTTTAGGTAGCTTGTCGCGTCTTACTTTTTGGTTTTTAATTTTCCAATGGTGACTAGTTGGTGGGTTTTCGGAATGACTAATCTGTATAATTAGACTGCACCAGACCCCAGTCAGATGTGATGTTAGGAAGGGTCTGTGTTGTACAAGTTCAAAAACTATTTGAATTAAGATTCCTTTTAAAAACCGATGACAGTTCTGCATTCGGAGAGCTTTAAAATGCTGCTTTAATTTGATTTAAAAAACAGTAAAACAATATTATATAACTACACACAATATACACACACACACACACATATATATATATATATATATATATGTATACACACACTACCGTTCATAAGTTTGGGATCAGAACGATTTTCTTAGTCTCATCAAGGCTGCAGTTATTTGATCAAAAATAGAGGGGAAAAAATTATATTGTGAAATATTATTACAATGTAAAATAAAATTGTTCAATTTTAATAAACGTTAAAATTAATCTATTCTGGTGATGCAAAGCTGAATTTTCAGCATCATTACTCCAGTCTTCAGAGCCACATGATCCTTCAGAAATCATTCTAATATGCTGATTTATTATCAGTGCTGGAAACTGTTGTGCTGCCTAATATTTTTTTGAAACTTGTGATCCCCCCCCCCCCCCAGGATTCTTTGACGAATAAAAAGTTTAAAAGAAAAGCATTCATTTAAAATAGCAACATTTTCAAACAATACACACTACCGTTCAAAAGATTGGGGTCAGTATTTTTTTTCAAATTATTTTCTTCTGAAAGAAATGACTCTTATTTAGCAAGGATGTGTTAAATTGCTAAGAAGTGAAAGCAAATATTTATATTGTTAGAAAATGTATATTTTGAATAAACGCTGTTCTTTTGAACTTTTTATTCATCAAAGAATCCTGAAAAAAAGTGTAGCAGTTTCCAAAAAATCTATATATTTGGCAGCACAACTGTTGCCAACATTGATCATTCTAATAATAAATCAGCATATTAGAATGATTTCTGAAGGATCATGGTGACTCTTTATACTGGAGTAATGGCTGATGGAAATTCAGCTTTGCATCACAGAAATAAATTATATTTGAAAGTATATTAAAAGAGAAACAATTATTTTATATGGTAATAAAATCAGCCAATCACATGGCAGCATTTAGGCAGCTAGATGTGGTGAAGACAACTTGCTGAAGTTCAAACCGAGCACCAGAATGGGGAAGAAAGAGGATTTAAGTGACTTTGAACATGGAATCATTGTTGGTGCCAGTTAGGATGGTCTGAGTATTTCAAAAACTGCTGATCTACTGGGATTTTCACGCACAATTATCTCTAGGGTTTATAGAGAATGGTCCAAAAAAAAGAGAGAAAATATCCAGTAAGCGGCAGTTGTGTGAAAAAAAATGCATTGTTGGTGTCAGAGGTCAAAGGAGAATGGGCAGACTAGTTAGAGATGATAGGAAGGCAACAGTAACTCAAATAACCACTTGTTACAACCAAGGTATGCAGAATACCATCTCTGAACACACAACACATTGAAACCTGAAGCAGATCATTTTTCCACAATTAAAAACAACAGCATTTTTTTTCCAGTCGATGTCTATTTTTGGGCATTTTGAGTTATTTACACTGCTAAAAGTTCGATTCTCATGCTAGACATGCAAAACTAGCATTACATATTTAGCCAAAGTTAATTTAAGTTAATTATGTTTTTGTTCTCATTTTATTTATGTTGTCACAGCTATGCAAAAGCTGCACGTGTTCGTGACTCTTTAGCTCCGCCCACAGCACGCCTCGAGGAGCTCGTCCGCAGCTTTATCTGTCTTTTATAAATCTGATAAAACTTCATATTTGGAGATATGAAAGATGCAGTACTCTATAGGTACAGATTAACAGGAGATTGCGCAAAACTGTGTGTTATGCCCGCTTTAAAACAGAAACCTTTTGTAACATTATAAATGTCTTTACTGTTACGTTTGATGAATTTAACAACTCCTTGCTAAATAAAGGTTTTTAAAACTTAAAAAAAAATCTTATTTTAACATCTGAACATCACAACAGTTGATGAAGGCATGATATGTCAGTCTCACCTCTAGCAGGAAGGGCAGGGTGGGCACGTATGTCTTGGTGTTGGCAGACAGCAGGATGATCGCTCTGACACAGTGCAGGCGCAGAGGGTAATATCGAGAGATGGGCACAAGCCTACAAATACACACACAAACACACAACAGAGCCATCAATGACTTGATAGAGATGAACTGAGAACAGGAGTTCTGTAAGCGAACAAATAATATGGATTTTTTAGCATCATTTTTTTTTATCCAAATTGATCTTCTTTTAGGTCTTCACTTTTGCAGGAAGAAAAGCAATGCAATATTCAAAGCTGAGCTCAAATCGACACGCTGAGAATTGTAAATTTAAATGTGGTTAATGGCGCCACATGCTGGTAAAAACATTGTCAAGACACAGAATAGCTCACCCCCAAATTTTTTTTTATTGTTTTTTTTTTTTTTTTATTGAAAAACAAAAAACAAAAAAGTGATAGCAATTTTATTTTGAATAAAAAAAATCTCTTATTTGTAGGGCTGTGCAACTTTTGTGACTATACTTTAAAACTATGAAATAATAATAATCACTATTATTATCATTAATAAATAGACAATGAAAAAATACTATTATTATATAACTACTACTATGAAACAATAAAAAATAACACTATTGTATTATTCACTGTAAATTAAAGTACTTGAGAGAAATATAATAATTGTATTTTAAGGACACAGTGTTGCACTTTACTCTTTTGGATAATCACGCCAAACTATTTAACAAAATCGATTTTATTTAATTAAATCACACAGCCCTACATTACTGACTTTCTCACCAAAACGACAAAACAAAAACAAGCACCACACTGACCCATTGGATTCGAGTAATATACTCAAAGTGGGTGAAATATTTCTTTAAAAATGCAGAGTACGCAAAAAACATCAACAACAAACAAATAAACAAAAACACAATCAATCATACTTGATGCAGCCGATGATGACTTGACACAGGGGGTAGATCAAGGGCTCCAAAACCTCGCTGGGGTATATGGTGCTCAACACCCGACACCACAGATACAGACAGTGCACATACTGCCAGTTATACACCGACTGATACGTCTCCTGTCCATGCACAAAACAGAAAAACATGGATAAACATAAGCTGACACCTGCAAAAACATATACCGGACGCATTTCTAAGTGATAGAGTATATCCAAAAGATATTTTTTATCAAGAATTAAGTGGATTGTAAAAAGTGTGTGAATGAGAGTTTGCTGCAACAGTGCCAAACAATTCTTAAACAGCGATCTGAAGAATTTTCTTTGGAATAACAAGCACAGATGAATCGTTCACAATAAGATCAGAATTAAGAAAACAAATGCGGTCGATTTTATTTTCATGTTAACTTCAAATGGTCTTTTTTTTAAAACAGGAGAAAACAGGACAAGACTCCTAACTACCTTCTTCTTCAAATTCATGGCGTTCCTGAGGTGGATGGCTAGCTGACGGATATAAATGAAGGCATGCTGGTAGGAGACCTGTGTGTCCAGTGAGTACATCTCAGCAAGAGTCCGCTGCATGAAGTTAATCATGGGAAGAGTGTTGGGTGACGTGAACTTGCAGTTCTTTACGTAGGCGATGTACATTTGCTGCAAACAGAAAACTCACTGTTAATAATGATAATAATATATTCACTACTAGTATTTCATCGTATTTTCTTTTTTTTCATATTTTATTCAGCAAAAATACATGAAATAGATCAAAAGCAACAGCTGATCCATTTATAATTATTCAAAAGATTTTGATCAAATAAATGCAGCCTTGGTGAGCATAAGAAGCTTTAAAAACTGTTACTGTTGCAAATGTTACCAATTGCAATGTTCTCCTCAATTTAGAACGCAGCAATCGAAAACAACAATATGGCAGGAATATTTAGTGTAAATCTCAACAAATTTGAAATAAACTTGTTGATATGCATATATGTTATGTTGTAAAAACCTAACTTGCCTTGAGAACAGTGTTCAGGTAGACTTCCTGTTTGTTTCGGCAGATTTTGTTGAGAGCCAGGAAGGCGAGGACCCTCACAGTCTCCTCTCCTGTGCTCCAGTGTTTGATCAGACTCTAGTGTCACAAACAAAAAACACCACAGATGCTCAGCTTTTTTTGTTGTTGGATTAAAAACCCAACACTGAGCACCATTACGCTCTTTAAGTTAGTGTCATTGATTTGCAGTGCTTACTTTGAGAAAATGCCTGCACTGTTTTGGCAGACACAGGTAGTATGGCACCATCTGGTTGGCATGACGGAGAACTGCAGCTACTACTGTGGACTGGGTTAAACTGGAGAGGAGCTGAACAGAAAAGTATCACGTTAACACTGAGATTCATGAACTGACAATAAAAAAATATGTAGGGAAAAATCTACCTGAACAACACCGGCAATATACATCTTAATATCAATCTGATTTTTCTGCCACCTGGGACTTGAAGATGGAAGTATCAATCTGAAAATACAGATTAACACAATATTATGTGAAGAAATCTGACTGATGCAAGCATATATCGACACAGCAAGAGGAACAGAGCAGTTACTTTTTCTGGCCTTTCTCTGGAGCTTTCAGCTTCAGCATCTTGTTCAGAGCTGCATGCATGTCCTTTATGCAGAACAGGATGAGGGAATTGAACACTGTATTTGGAAACAGGCTGTCAGTGAACACATTAAACATATTCGGCTTTGTATGCAGGTGTTCTTAAAAAGCCGGTTAGTTACCAGCGCTGTCTGAGATGGTATATCGACACAGCTCCTCAGAGTCGCCCTTCGTTGTAGCCACGGCAGCCTTGAAGGCTTGTGTGATGTCCCTAATCAATTTTGCCGTGGGCTCTTTCTGGAAAGAAAAACATCAGAAAGATCTTCAGTAAAGAGTTCTAAACCATGAATCTTCCAGATTACATTGCAAACATTACAAACTTTGATTTAAAGCAAAACAAAAAATATATATGTGACCCTGGATCACAATGCCAGTCATAAGTAGCATGGGTATATTCATAGCAATATTCAAAAATACACTGTATGGGTCAAAATTATTGATTTTTTCTTTTATGCCAAAAACCATTAGGATATTAAGTAAAGATCATGTTCCATAAAAATATTTTATAAGTTTCCTACCAGAAATAAATGTAAACTTAGTTTTGATTAGCAATATGCATTGCTAAGAACTTCATTTGGACAACTTTAAAGGTACTTTTCTCAATATTTTGATTGGATTTTGTTGCACCCTCAGATTCCAGGTTTTCAAAGAGTTGTATCTTGACCAAATATTTTTCTATCCTAACAAACCATACATCAATGGAAAGCTTATTTATTTTGTGTGTGTATGTGTGTTTTTAATGTTGAGTCTCTATTCTCACCAAGGCTGCATCTATCGGATCTGAAATACAGCTTTTATAATTGTTATAATGTATTTAACATTTTTCTATTTAAATACATTTATAAAAGCAGTTTATTCCTATAATGTTTAAGCTGAATTTTCAGCAGTAATTTCTCCAGTTCTCAGTGTCACATGATCCTTAAGAAATCATTCTAATATGCTGATTTGCTGCTCGGATAACAATTCTTATTAATGTCGAAAACAGTGCCTAATGTTTTGTGGTTCTATTTTTTTTTTTTTTTTTTTTATTCTTTGATGAATAAAATGTTCAAAAGAACAGCATTTATTTAAAAATGTAAGCATTTATTTTACATTATAAATGTCTTTATATTAATGTTTGATCAATTTGACGCATCCTTACTAAATAAAAGTAACAACATCTTCAAAAAAAACAAAGACTGACCCTAAACTGGCAGTAGTGATGGGGTCCTAAACATTTCATTTAACTGATTAGTGATTCTACAACATAAATAACAATATCTCCCCCTTGTGTCAGTTTCCAAATCTACAGCTAACCAAGTCACTGGAAAATTTACATTTCAGGGTTTTTTGTGTGTAAATTTAAGATGTCTCATTTACTGTCAAAATAAATCCATATAACAGCTTTCTAAGAAAAGTAAAAAACAAAGCACACTGGTCATCCAGTATAGTTAAGCACCCCCTTTTGACAATGAATGAGAGCTCATACTGATCATCTGAAAGTAAAAACACAGGCCTACTGAATATAAGCTAATATAAACATGTTACCCTGAGTCCAGTTCTCCAGTTCTCAATCATTGCTTCTGTGACTTTAGTAGCTTCTTTAGACTTTTTCACATCCTTTTTTCCTGTTTCCCCCTCGTCTTCATCATCGTCAGCTTCCTATTGTCACATAAAAACTGTGATTTTTTTTTCATATTCCAAGAGAGAAACACACATTCACACTAACTGTAAACTTATGATTTATATTATAAAAAGTACTGAATAGTTTCAAAGGAAGAACTAAATGACTGACCTCCAGTTGAGAAGGGAGTTTGTGGTACATCCTCTCCTCTTCATCCTCCTCCTCCTCATCTTCAAGGCTATCAGAGTCATCAAAATTCAGGAGCTTCTGGTCATTTTCTTGTAAGAACTCATAGAATTCTGGGTCTCTGCTCTTGAGGGCTGACAGCTGGTCCTTGTGTTCAGATGCCTTGCCCTGCTTTTTGTCAGACCTGAGACACAGTTGATCAGACTTAGATCACTGGAAAAACATGTTATCCCACTAGCTTCCTCCAGTGCTAACAATAGCATATTTACCTTTACATTTATTCATTTAGCAGACGCTTTTATCCAAAGCAACTAACGAATGAGGACAGTGGAAGCAATCAAAAACAACAAAAAGAGCAATGATATATAAGTGCTATAAAAAGTCTCAGTTATCTTAACACAGTACACATAGCATGGGCTTTTAAATAATATAATAAATAAAAAGAAAACAGAACAAAAAAAAGAATAGAGCAAGCTAGTGTTAGAGGTCTTTACACACACACACACACGCATATATATGCATATATACACACACACACAATTGCATAATAAATGAAAAGAAAATAGAATACAAAAAGATTAGAAAGGTAGTTCGTTTTTTTTTTTTTAAGAATAAAATTAGAACAGTGAGTGTTAAAGTTAGAGGGTCAAATAAATATGGTTAGTGATGGGTTTCAAGCCGATTCTTGAAGATAGCGAAGAACTGCTCGGATTGAGTTGGGGAGGTCATTCCACCAGGAGGGAACATTTAATTTAAAAGTCTGTAAAAGTGACTTTGTGCTTCTTTGGGATGGCACAATCAAGCGACGTTCACTCGCAGAACGCAAGTTTCTAGAGGGCACATAAGTCTGAAGTAACACATTTAGGTAAATGGGTGCAAAGCAAGTGGTAGTTTTGTAGGCAAACATCAATGCCTTGAATTTTGTATATACTCCGCAAACATTTGTAGAATGAGGCAGAGAACTGGAATAAAAATGGCACACTGGAATTACCATTAAAATGCAAAGAGCACACTTACATCTTCTGAGGTGCAGGTTTCTTCATCTTCCCTTTCTGTTGTGTTGATTCCTCATCCTCAAAATCATCTTCCTCACCAGAATCAAACCCAGATAACATGAACTCATCCACACTGAGATCCTCCAATTTCCTGCACATAGATGGCACATCACTAAAGCATTCGGTAAGTTTTTGTTTACTACGTGTTCAGCTAGTTGCGTCCCAAGTATGTATTTTGTGTTTGTTTTGTTATGATGTAATGTAATATAAACTAAATATTTTCCAAATAATACATATTAACATGACCTTTATATATGAAAGTATATAGCTGCCTTTTAAAGTTTAGGACAGGGTCCCTAACATGTAAATGATCATAGCTGGGGGTCCATCCATGATATCTAAAAAACAGAAACCCCTGTTCTAGATAACTTCAACATGATTGTAATATTACTCAAAAGTGCTGTTCACTTAATAATTCGTAAAGTTAGAGCTTTTTATAGTAACAAAATTAGTCTAGTGTGTTAACAAGAAAGCATGGTTAGACAACTTTCCTTCCGTTATAACGTGAAAATGTAAAGAATGTGTGTTTTTTTTAAAAGCAATTACATTCGGAAGGTAACTAAATACTTAAGTTACAAAAGCAAAAGTTTATTGTCTCAAAATTAGAATAATATTCATCCAACTCTTAATAAGCACATGTAGTTTTAGAACACCAGAAAATGATTAACGTTAAAGTTACTCCTAAACTCATTTTGGAGCTGATTATAGTGAAAAATGCAAAGAAATCAATTTAGACTTAACTCTTATATATTTACGGTCAATAGTACCATGTTCTCCCCACAAATGTTAAGTAATATATAGGTTGATCTCCAAAAGACAGCTAAATTTGAGTTCATCAGTGGCTAGAACTAGCTAGCTATCGTCAAATATATAATTAGGTAAGTGTTATTTGAAGTGAATTGCGTTCTGACACCTCCATATACAGTCAAGTTCACTGTAATTTAACTATTTATGATGATTTTTGTGAGGTTAAATAGCTAAGAATGGCACATACCTCTTGTTTTTTCCTGCCATGCTGGATAAGAAACGTGCAAGGGACGCAATACCCACAATGCACCGCTCTCGGAAGATAAACTGAGTTGATCTTTTGGTTAACGTTGCGTCAAACACAGAACAAAAACGAAAGCCCACAGTTGTTTTAACTAAAGGTAATAATGTCTGCGTTTTTTATTCATTTTGTTTTTGGTAATATTATTATAAACCGATTGTGTTTGTCTCAACATATAGGTGAAACAGGATTTTTTTATATTTATTTTTTTTAATTTCTTTTTCAGAAGGTTTCCAGCCACTGACGATATATAATATATAATAAATATATAAAATACCTCATATCTAAACATCTAAAATCCACCGATACAGGTCTCCCACCACAAAGGTTGGTAGACAATAACACATCCTAGCACCATTGTAACAACAAAGCCGAGACAAAATTGTGGTGGGCGTGACATATTCAACAGAACATTATTTTTTTTTAGTAATGCCGATCAGTGCTGAGACAGACGTCTGCTTTGACGCGACATGTGATGTAGCATGTCAATTACCACACACGGCTAAATAAATCACTACATGCATCAAAATTAATCATCACACACACAGACGAAACTGGAGAGAGTGCTACACAGAAAGAAACGAGTCTTGTCAATCAGACAAAGACGACGCCAGGTGAGTTTACTGATCTCATCCAGACAGCTGACAATTAAGCAACATTTATTTAATTATCATTTAATAGTTTTAAAAATATACGTCATGCAAACACATGCTCATCGTGTCAAAGCTGCAGTCTTATGAAATTGCACTATGGTATTGTGCTCTTTTTTTTTTTTTTACAGACATCAGTTTGTCACTTGATCATGTTTAAAGCTCATGCATTGAACATTGACTTCTCCATGTTTGGAGCTGTAGTTTAATAAAGCGTTTGAAATGTTATAAGGGCTGAACGATGCTTTTCATTTGTCAGCTTTCATTGCAACTGATCTCTAACGTATATGTCTGCACTGTATCCCCTTTGAACAAAGAAAATATGAGATCAGCTAAGTGATTCTTATTATACTGCTAATATAAGGCAACATATTCCTCATTGTATGATTTTAAGTGTAGTTATTGTATATACTTGGACAGCAAAATATTTATTTCCTGCACAATGAGTTTTAGCAATTTCCCAGTCGTGGACGAATCATTGTTTTGAATCTTTTCAATGAATCGTTTTAACCGTATTGACAAACCCACTCTGAACAATTCTAATCGCGTAGACGGTAAGACAAATTGTATTAAGCTTTCAAAAATTATTTTTAAATTAGAGAAAAATCTAAAAAGAAAAAAGTAATAAACGCTGGAGTATCAGGGATCTTATGTAAACCTGCTGAGTTCACGACGTAAAATAATTGCTGAATTATTTTAGAACCGGTTCTTTGAAACGAACCGTTAGAAGGAACCGATTCGCTAAAATGAATCGGACTTTCCATCACTGTTGTTAAGGAGTTGTGATTTAATAATTGTGTTGTAGCTTTGAAAGATTATAGAGGGGGCGTTATCAAATTGCTCGACAATCTCTTGTTCAGTTCTGTTTGTATGTGAGCAGTTTTATTAGAAACCAATTTTAAGATTCAGATAAAATAAAATAAAAAAACTAACATCCGGCACGACCTTAAAAAGTGACGTCAGCCTCCAGCACTCATGCGGCTTTCATTTACGTCAACAGCACACAAGCTCCCAAACTGAGGCTTTATGCATTTTTTTTTATTTGTGCTCTTGATACTCATCTGCTGCACTCTAGGATTCAATCCGAGATATTCTTCATAAAGCAGAGAAACGAAACTAAAGGAAAGGGCGTCCATCAGATCAGGTAGTGCTGGTTATACTCAGTGTTATTGTGCTGCATGACTTGTATAGAACAGAGGAGGAGGGGAGATGCTCTGTCTGGATGGCACACTGTGTGCTGAGTCAGATTTAATGATACATGGGATGTTTGTTGGCACAGCTTGTCTAGAATATAGGAAGAAAAGTGCAATTTCTATATGAACTGTGCAGTCTGATTCTTACATTACTGTTAAGTTACGGTAAAATCTTAAAATATGAGAATACTTTATTTTTTTCTAACAGTGTACAAAGATTTCAAAAACGTTCTCATATTATTATAGTCATTTATTTTATTATTCATTTGTTTTTTTTGTTTTTTAACTCGGTACAGTTTTATTCTAGTAACAATGGTCTTATAATGGTTACAATTGTCATTTTTAGTAAATCTTTTGATAAATGCATCATTGCCTGAAATGAACCATCATAATACAAGTTTTCTCAATTTGTTACTGTTTTTAAGCGCCACAAAGAGACTGAATGCCTACCAAAAGCAACCGTTTTATCTCATCTGCATGTTTAAACAGTTTATTAGTGACCTCAGGTTTCAGACCGCAGTGTTTGCTTTGTATAACTAAAGGATTTCTACATCTGAAACCCCACAGCCATCTTGTGGGCAGCCGCACGACTGCTGGCTGTAATACTGAGCCTATGAATCCATGCACTTTTCATGCTCTTTCACCTGTCGGCTGTTATTTGGAGTAACATGAGTAATGCTTTGGAGCTGGAGTGGTATTGTAAGGAAAACCGTGCTTTTTAATCTTTCTATTCACCAAAGCATCCCATTGCTGGGTGCTGTATTTGATTTTCTTTAATACAAAATCCACCTCAACACTGATATAGAAGAAGTGGCATCTTGCAATCCCATCTTTGTCAACTGGAATGCTATTAATCACCCTCCTTTAAAATGTCTCACGCAGCTCCATCCCACTCAAAGTGAAGTGTATGACAGATACCAGCACATGCTACCGTGGGCACCTTGGTTTCTATAGTGATGCTTTTGATGGAGAGTTGAATGTGTGCAGCTGGCTGGCCAACTCATCATGACGTGTCCTGGTCCAACCTTTCCATCCCACTGGTCCTTTCAGCTGGAACACGCTTTCATTTTTATAATCAACCAGCCGGTTTATTTATTCAGTGAGTGTGCAGGAGTCTTTGTGCACAGGAGACCAAATATAAAAAGCTTTCAAGGCCTCGGGCCAGTAAGAAAAGGCCACTGACTATTCAAGAGCAAACCATATGTAGCTATAAGCTATAAAATGAGTGGGAATTTGTGAAGTGATCATTTTCATGATATTTAATGCTTGAGCGCGTCGGCCTGGATCGCTTCTCCCATTATGATTCTGTACACGTTGTTCAAAATGCCTCGAAGCAACCATTATGCTGTATGGAAAGGAAATGTGAAACAAGAACGCACAAATTAAGATGGATTTACAGCCTGGGCAAATAACTCAAAGATTGTTAGAGGTAATGCACAGACGGTAAACACGTTTAACAGCTAATTAATAATTAGCTTTAGTTTGAATTAGAGTTCTTAAAAACCCTTGTGAAATCACTTTTTATTTCCTTGACTTAGTCTTGGCTTATTTCCTATTGAAAAACAGCCTGGTAAATTTATTATTTATTTTCTCCATAGAGAAATTTACACTCAGTGAGGTTGTTCATAAATGGTATACTGTATGATGATATGCTTTTGTTGATGCCATTCACAATGCTTCATGGGACTATAGCTGTGTAGGGAAGTAGACTGTCTTTTAGATTTTTAAATATCCTTTTGCTGCAAATCAAACTTTGTAATATAATTTTTTTGGTTCATTGCTTATAGACAATTATAATCCCTATAGGTAAAATACTTAAAGAAACAAGCCCTCTGAAAAAAGTTAGGGTTACATTTGATGGCGGCGGGGTATTGTTAGTTTTAGAGAGCATTTGATTGGACAAAAATCTGAATAGTGCAAGATGAGAGGATCATTAATACTTTTTGTTTTTCTTTGTAGAGTGTCAATTTCAAATTTGTATATCTGTAAAAAAAAAAAATAGTTTCAAGTTCTAGTGCATTAGCATATAAACGGAGTACACTAAAAGCCACAAAACTCTATGTTTGGTTTTATAAGGTGTGTTTCTGTCTTCCTTTAGTGTCTTCGAGTGAGGCCTAGGCTCCAGCTGGCCTCGGTGAGCACCGGCATGATGGAGGGGGGGATGCAGCTGCTGAACCGGGATGGCCACAGCATCTCGCACAACTCCAAGCGCCACTACCATGACTCCTTTGTGTCCATGAACCGTATGCGGCAGCGTGGCCTGCTCTGCGACATTGTGCTCCATGTGGCCAACAAGGAGATCAAGGCACACAAGGTGGTGCTGGCCTCCTGCAGTCCGTACTTCCATGCCATGTTTACAAGTATGTCTCATTCTCTGTTACTATAAGTCTTTTTTTAAAGCATTTCATTTATTAAAGATAATGGTTGTGAATTTTTTGGAGCATGTTACCATTTAGAAAAAGCTAACACACATGAACTAAAAGTCACATAAAAATAAATCTTGACTTCACATGGTCTTTAAGGTGTATTGTGTATTGTGTACTGTTTATTTCTGATGTGTACATAACCTCGGCTTCCTTTTCAAGCCTTTCCTTCCTTCCAGCCGTTTGTCATCACCTAATGTTTTTCCATGCTTTATTCTCTTCCCTGTCCTGGTCTCAGATCAGCAGGTGCCTGGTTTTTCCTATGAAAAAGTTGTTTGTGCAAATAGTACTTCGTACTTTAGTACTTCAACTTATTTTATTTCAAAAAGTAGCCATGGCGACATTTCTGATATTAATTTACCGTAGATAGATTTACATTTAATATAAATTTCTTTTGTTTCAGCTTTCTTTCAATTAACAAGACCCATTTAAAAAAAAAAGAAAAAAGGTTTAGTTAACAAAAACAACATTGTCTCAAGGTTAATTCGTTCATACTGTGATTTCTGGTGTCTTGAACATCATTGACCATTGGCAACATATCAAAATCAAGCAAATGTTCATGCAAACGATAACTTTAGGGCACCTGCTTTGATGGACGGTTCACACAGAGGCCACTGTATGTGTGAACGGACCGTAACAGTGTAGTCAAACCCCTGGAAACTGCCTAAATCTACTAGTGTTCTGCAAAAGCCTCTGTTTGAGATAAACTGCTGTGTGTTGTGACTGTGCAGATGAGATGTCGGAGAGCCGTCAGACCCATGTGACCCTGCATGACATTGACCCTCAGGCTCTGGAGCAGCTGGTGCAGTATGCCTACACTGCCGAAATTGTAGTAGGAGAGGGGAATGTGCAGGTATGTCACCTTTAGTTTCTTTTGAAGTGCATTATGTATATATCACATTCATAATTACCCTGTGTGGGGTTATCCTGTTTGCTTTGTGAGGTACTACCAAGATGGGAAGTTCAGACGGTTTGTGCAAATCGTAAGGTCGAAGGTCCTCTGATACATGTGCTTTTTCAAAAGAGCATGTGCATACACTACAAGCCAAAAGTTTTTAAACAGTATGATTTTTAATGTTTTTTAAAGTTTCTTCTGCTCACCAAGCCTGCATTTATTTGGTCCAAAGTACAGCATAAACGGTCACATTTTGAAATAATTTTACTATTTAAAATAACTATTTTAGTATTAAAATAGTGCAGATATCCCACGAAGGTGTGATCTGGCTAGTCAACACTGCAAAAGACTTCTGATAATCTTCAGGTCCAGTGGTACAGATAGTAAAAAGTGTGACATTTTAATTTTGACGCTATCGACCTGGGTTCGAATCCGCCTTTAGGCGATCATTATATACACATACATATACATAAAATAAAATGTTCAATAAAATTTTGTGAAAGTCTGTTGTCAGTAGTGTAGCAATGTAAAAACTCACTCAGAAGTCACTTTTGAATCAAGCAGCTTTCTCATTTGAACCTCCCGATTGTGTGGGATATTATTGTAATTCTGTAAGCAAACTCGGTTAATGTGACCACACCTTAATGGCTAAATGCCTAATGATGTTAAAGATTAACTTACTTTATTCTAGTTTACCTTCATTTCATCCACTTCATCTTGTCTGAACCTCGAGCAGACGCTGTTGCCTGCAGCTAGTCTCCTGCAGCTCAACGGAGTGAGAGATGCCTGCTGCAAATTCCTTCTCAGCCAGCTGGACCCCTCAAACTGCCTGGGCATCCGTGGCTTTGCAGACACTCACTCCTGCAGCGACCTTCTCAAGTCGGCCCACAAGTATGTCCTGCAGCACTTTGTAGAGGTATCCAAGACTGAAGAGTTTATGCTGCTACCTCTCAAACAGGTGAGCCATCTGCTTTAGGACAGTAATGTAGTTAAATGCATAGTTCACACAAAAATAAAAAATAAACAATGCCATCATTTTCAGTGTTATTATATCTTTATTAGATATTTTTACAAATATTTTTACTTTGCTCAGTTTTAGTATTTCAGTTCTTATGTGCTTAAAATTATTTATTTTGGTCAAATTTTTAAGTTGTTTGTTTTACATTTTATATGTAATATTTATAATATAAGTATGATCCTAGAGGGTATTCAAGAATAGATTTATTCAGGATGTAAAAAGAGGGGTGTAAAGCGTATCCATTAAAGGATGCATGGGGAGCTGAGCAATAACAATCCTTGGAGGAAAAATGGTTTTGGCTACGGATGTCTAATTATATATACATGTCACTGACACCACTTCCTGTCACATTGGCCTTGAGCTTTTTAAAAACAGAATCTCTTGATCCTCTCTCCTCCTCCCTGTCGCCTGGGAAGTCTTGATTCTTTTGACTCGGTCTGAGAAAAAAAAGATCCGTACCATTTTGACCTTCAGCGCAGGAAGACTGGTTACATCCTGGCTTTTAATATGCCCCTCACCCTCTTAAAAAGAAAGAAAGAAAAGAATCTCCCTTCTCTTCTGGAGAAAGCTGTCAGATAGAATTTCTGTTCATTTCAATGTCAGTTGCTCAGCTGGTGCAGTGTCTCTCGGAATTACGTTGTTCAAATTCTGCCATCTTTTCTCACATGTGCTCTGGGAACAGATGTTTATAATCATCCGAGCTGTAAAAACCATGTGACCAGAAAGTGTGACGTGAAAGGCAGCGGAAAAGGAAATTCATTAATATCCCTAAACAACATATTACAATACATACTACACAATTCGGATTGGTTTGTTTCTATTTGAAATCGAAATATTTTGTAACATTATAAAAACAAACCCCAAACATTTTAATTGTAGTATATTATTTAGGGATATTAACAACATGAATTTCTTTTTCTTTAGATTTTTTTTTATTCATCTAGGAATCCTGAAAAAAATTGTTTTCAACATTAACCATCAGAACCATGTTTCTTGAGCAAGGATCATGTGAAGGATCATGTGACACTGGCGACTGGAGTAATAGTACAAAAAAAAAAAAAAACATGGTTTCATCCAGCATACACAGGAACACGGCTGTGAAAACAAGAGAGATTTTTTTGGGCCCTAAGATAATATAGTTATAGCATCTATCAGCAGGAGCTAACTGGACCATGCTAATCAGCCAAACCTTGACCTCTTCTTCGACTTGCAAAAGCTAAAATGTCAGAACGCATTGGCCCATGGTGACACTGATATAAGTGCTCTCTGCCTCAGCACCTTCAATACAGTGTCAATCATCCGCTCAAATACACGGTGAAAACAGCACGTCGTGAGAAGCTGAGACAGCTAATCAGCAGAAAGCAGCTCCTTCTCTCATACAACACTAATTTCATCAGCCCTAAACTGCTCTCTTCGCAGAAAAGCATCTTTTGAATTAATGGAGTGCTGCTGGTATTAGTATCTCTGTGCTTTGAAAGGTTGCGTGATTCTTTGAAATCCCCCTGCTGGTTAGATACTGATTGGAGCGAACCGTTAGGAAGAGGTTGCTGATGACACAGTTCTCCGCTCTCTCTCTCTCTTTCTCTCTCTCTCTCTCTCTCTCTCTCTCTCTCTGGGTCTCTCACTCTTAACAGCTGTTGCAGGCTGGAGGCTTCCATTGGCCCCGTATTTAAACCATAAGACGTGGGAAATGCTTGTAGCCATGTTAAATGTGGCCTCTGCCCCAAATAAACAAGCAGTCTGTGACTGTAGTGCTATTGCAAGTGTAGATTAGATGATATTGTTATAGTATGCCAAAGTCTGCATTCTCATTTATATTCTGTATATACTCTGCTCAATACTGTATATAGCAACTCCACTGTACATTCGGTGTATCATGGTTTCACTTACTCTGCACTTTTATGTATATGAAACACTATATTCTTGCACTTCTGGTTAGATGCTAACTGCATTTCATTAGCTCTGTACTTTTACTCTGCATAATGACAATAAAGTTGAATCTAATCTAATCTAATCTTATGTCAACACAAAGAAAACAAAGCTAATGCGTGCAATTTTTGCATCAATAACAGCAGCAATTGAAATTGAAAAAGAGTGACAACTGTTTCCCAAACAGTTTGTCAGCCTTTCCTCCCCCACCTCCCCGTCTGCCATTGCTTAATCTAAACATTCACTCAGCACTATTGGTTAACCCAGAAGTTGACATGTTAGCATAACGTAAACACAACAAACACAGCAATATTTTGAAAAGAAGTCTAATTATAACTAAGTTGTTATTTTGCATTTTATATATAATATAAAATATTTTATAGCATCCAAAATAAACGTTTATTTATATATGTGTGTATACTGTGTATATTTATTATGTATATATAAATACACACATATACAGTATATATTTTGAAAATATTTCCATGTATAAATATACAAACGTGTGTGCATTCATATATAAATAATAAATATACACAGTACACACACATATATATTATGTAAACAAAAACTTTTATTTTGGATTAATCATTTGACCGCACTAATATAAATATATTATGTTGCAAAAATGTATTTTTCAAATAGTCTAATTGATAAAAACTGTTATTTGGAGCTTAACGAATACTGAAAGAATGGCCATGTTTTCCACAAAAATATAAAGCAGCTCAACTGTTTTTAACATTAATAAAAAAAAGAAATGTTACATTTTGAGCACCAATCAGCATTTTATTTTGAAGGATCATGTGACACTGAAGACTGGAATAATGCCTGCTGATAATTTGCATTACTGGAGATTTTGTAAATCTTGCCTACCACAAAGAATTGAATGGTAGTGTGTGTTTATATGTATTAACAAAATGTGTATATTACACAAACTTCCTTTAATTTATGTGACTTTGCAATGACATAAAGGTTCCAGTGATTTGTTTTAATTTTTAATTTTTAATTTATTTAAATTGTCTACTGAATAGAGAATAGGTGAAAATATACATCTGTATTCAGTGTTGATCAATGTAATACTGACTTTAAACAAGCTCTTTTTCAAACAGAGATCTGTTTTTCGACATTCTGTGCAGAACACGATGTGCTCAAACTCAAACTGTGCACATCTGTCCTGTACAATATATTGCATAAGATTAAGATCAGATTAAAATAGCAATTTGTCTTTTAGTTATGCAAACACTTGAGTCCAACTGACACCACACCACTCCTTTAGTTTTAAGATCGGTTATGATTTGTGCAGGTGCTGGATCTGATTTCTAGTGATAACCTGAATGTCCCATCAGAGGAGGAGGTGTACAGGGCTGTGCTGAGCTGGGTCAAGCATGACATTGATGGGCGGAGACAGCATGTGCCCCGGGTGGGTATGATTCCTGCTGTCAAATTGCGCTTTTAGCAACATCCCAGTAAATCACAGGATTAATGCTTATAAGGGATTATGCCTCTGCAAATCGATACATGTTCTCTATCCCCTCCCTTTGCTTTCTTTAATCCTTTTTACACACACATCTTACCTCTCATTCTTTCCATCCATGTGTTCAGCTGATGAAGTGTGTGCGTCTGCCCCTGCTGACACGAGACTTCCTGATGAGTAATGTGGATACGGAGCTGCTGGTGCGTCACCACTCCGAGTGCAAAGACCTGCTGATCGAGGCACTGAAGTATCACTTGATGCCCGAGCAGAGGGGTGTCCTCAGTAACAGCCGCACCCGACCGCGCCGCTGCGAGGGGGCCAGTCCGGTGCTCTTTGCTGTAGGTCTGTAAATAAGGAAATGAGCACATAAAACACATGCAGATATGTCAGTGGGTTGGTTGGTTGATTTAAATGCTAAATGTCTTTCAGGTGGGGGCAGTCTTTTCGCCATTCATGGAGACTGTGAGGCCTATGACACTAGGACGGACCGCTGGCACATGGTTGCATCCATGTCGACGCGGCGGGCACGAGTTGGAGTGGCTGCTATTGGAAACAAGCTCTATGCTGTGGGAGGGTACGCAGACCCAAAAGCGTCATCTTTGTCAGAGAATCAACTGTTTTTTACTTTCATAACATTAAACTAAATTGGTAGAGAGACCCTTGTATTGCAGACCTTTTAAGTTTTTGAGGCATCAATGTGTGCTTCTTTAGCATAAAAATGGTCAAACTTGGTATTCACCTGTTTTTTTTTTTTTCTTACGTGGCAGAAATGTGCTTCCATAGAAGTTGAACAGTCTTTAACTTGATACAGCATCTTTAAAATGCAGCACCCACAATGCTGAAAAAACACCAAGATGCAACACCGCAGCCAAGGCCACACATCCAGAAATGATTTGTTGCATTACAAAAGGAACAGAATGTTCGGAAAGCCCCAATATTTTCTTAAGATTACCTTGCTGAAGCAATCAAAGAGTTACCTAAGATAAGTTAGGAAATGTGTCAGCTGTTGACTAATAAATTTCGGAGAAAGATGACGGGTCTTGTCTTTACTTGCATAATAAAGATGCAATATATACAAAAACATGGGAAAGATCTATTGTTAATTTTTGTCTCTTCTTTGCTTTTCCCAAACCAGGTATGATGGCACTTCTGATTTGGCTACTGTGGAGTCGTATGACCCTGTAACTAATGCGTGGCAACCTGAGGTGTCTATGGGAACGAGGAGGAGCTGTTTAGGTGTGGCGGTCCTGCATGGGCTGCTGTATGCAGCAGGAGGATATGATGGGGCTTCTTGTCTCAACAGGTATACTATCTAGACAAACAAATGTGAAAAATAATAGTAGAGAAAGTTATCTAAAATGACTTTGAAAGTAAATATAATAATAAAAGGTATCTACAATATACTTGTGTATATATATAAAAAATAAAATGTTTCATACAATAAAAAGAAATCTCTTTGATAAGTCTCTCTCTCTTTGATTTTGTCTGCAGTGCGGAGAGGTATGACCCTCTGACCAGTACCTGGACTTCCATCGCTGCCATGAGCACCAGGAGGAGATACGTTAGAGTGGCCACATTAGGTAGAAATATGTAATGCTAATGTACTAAAAAATTTAAAGGATTGTCATCGGTTCAGCTGCAAGCACTTCCTCTATATCTTAAGCAGTTGAAATTGAACCACAAACATGAAACCATTTCTCCTATTTCTTCTATTAGATGGCAGTTTGTACGCTGTCGGTGGGTATGACAGCTCGTCACACTTAGCGACTGTAGAAAAGTACGACCCTCAGGTAGGTGACGCATGTCTCTCTGACATGTTGAAAACATCTCTGGGGTGTTTTATGTTTTTTGTCCATGGTTAAATGAATGCAAAAGGATGTTGTTTTGTTATTAGAGTAATGCCTGGACTGCCATTGCCAACATGCTGAGCAGGAGGAGCAGCGCAGGAGTTGCTGTGTTGGAGGGCATGCTTTACGTTGCAGGAGGCAATGATGGTACCAGCTGCCTAAATTCAGTGGAGCGATATAATCCGAAAACCAACACCTGGGAAGGAGTGGCCCCCATGAACATCCGCAGGTTTGACAGTGACCTTTAAGTGTTTGTTTAAAGGGATTCTTCACCCAAAAACGAAAACCTAATAACTCATTAATTACTCTGCCTCATGTCATTCCAAACTCGTAAGAGCATTCATCTTCGGAACACTACATACAAGAGGATGCATAGACAGCAACACAACTACCACGTTCAAGGCCCAGAAAGGTACTAAGTACTAGGGGTTGAACGACTTAAAGTCGACTTTTATGTGATGAAAGTCGAGTTGAAGTTGACTAGTCGCTGATGACATCATTAATGAACAAATAAGTCTGGAGCTGTGACGAACCCCTTGTGCACATCTACGGCATATGACACAGCGCTGCGTACATGGCTATTTCTCCTATAACAGCTCATTTTTATCAGTTCTTTTGCCTTTGGGTCGTTTTATTTCTCACAGATTTTTGCTCTTTATAAATCAGATGTAGATAAAGTAGCACAGTAAAGATTACATTTATATGAATGAATTAGTGAGAGCGATTGTGTGTGTAAATTATTTCTAAATGGCAGCATCTCTCTAGTTGTAGCAACGCTGTGGGATTTAGTTATTAAGAAATATGTGCTTGAACTTTTCAGTTTCTAAGCTATTTTATTGAAAAATAATCACAGAACAGTGTTGACAGTACATTTCCGTGCTGAATGATTCTGTGCGCGCGCAATCTGCGCATGACGTACGAGCTACTGTCTGTAGTCTATGTGTGTGCGTTACAGTGCAGCAGCGCATTAGATTAGAATGGTGATTAATTTACCTGTACAATTAGCTGTTTAGAATGTACATTCTCCTGTTCAATATTGAGCATCCAGTAATATAATCACACGTCTTGTGGAGCTATTGGGTTTATACATTTATTTGTCATTTTAACTGTTTGGAAATGGAGCGTACATGTGGAAGTCCTTCAAAGATTTATTATCCTGTTGCTTCCTCTATAGGACAAGTGCATTGCAGTCGACTAGTCGATTATTCTGTGCAACCCCTAATAAGGACTTTCTTAAAATTGTACTGTCGAAAACAAGCTTCGAAGACTGACACTAAAGAGAAGAAATTGTTGAATTTGCAAAAAGACCCGTGCAGGGTCAGAAAGCTCTTGAATTTAATAAAAAATACCATAATTTGTGTTCCGAAGATGAACAAAGGTCTTAAAAGGTTTGCAACGACATGAGGGTGAGTAACTAATGGCAGAATTTTCATTTTTGGGTGAACTATCCCTTTAAAGAAAGAAACAACCCTTTTTTAAATGCAAAAAAAAATGTATTTGGTTCCTAATGGACCATCTCTTCTCTTGATCTTCAGGAGCACCCATGACCTTGTTGCCATGGATGGCTGGCTATATGCGGTTGGAGGCAATGATGGCAGCTCTAGTCTCAACTCCATAGAAAAGTACAACCCTCGTAGCAACAAATGGGTGGCGGCGTCGTGTATGTTCACACGCCGGAGCAGTGTGGGAGTTGCTGTTCTGGAGCTCCTCAACTTTCCTCCTCCGTCCTCTCCCACTCTTTCCGTTTCCTCCACCAGTCTTTGACAAAGGGTAAAGACCCGGCTTAGCTCCAGCGGCCTGCCCTGTGTGGCCAAGAGGCGCAACTGCTCAGTTTGAGCATCAGACGAGGAGTGTTTCATGGGCCACAGTGCCCTCCTTCTGCCTGGAGGAACACTGCAGCATTCTGCAGATTACGAGGGTAAAAAAAGGATGAAAAGAAAAAACGCACCCTCTCACACACTCTAGGCCTCCACAGCTCTCCCCCTATAAACCCCAGTGCTTGAAAGTGCAAAATAATGTTGCTCTGCCATTTTGCGGTCACTTTGTGTATGATGTATATCTAAATGTATATTTATGTTTATGATTCTTTTTTGAAATATGAAGAAATAATATATGAAACAAAAGAAAAAAAAAGAATGAAAAACTTTAGGAATGTAGCTCTTGACAGGTTCTGCCACGCATGTTTACAGAAATTTCGTCCTGGCAGAAAATAATATTGTAGTGCTGCTGTTTCACACTAGGTGGCAGTAATGTGCAATGCTGCCCTGTCTCACCACAGATGCGCATGGACATTTAGAAGCAGAAAATTCAAACAAAACGGTGGCTGGATTCTACACTACGTACACATGAGTGTGTCAGATCGTGTTGACAACATAATATTTGTTTCACTTATTTTCCTATTTATTTATCAAATGTAATATAAAAACATATAACACTATTTCAGAGATGTTTCAAGGAGAACCTCTGACTTAAGAGGGGAAATATAGTTTTAACGTACTAATGGACATTCTACATATCATAGAAGCACTGGTGTTTGATATGAAATGTTGAGATTTAAGAAGAACAGCTATTAAGTGTTTAATCTAACAGACATGTTTGGTTTGTTTTCTACAGTCATGTATTACAAGCCTTTGAGAGCTCACACTCTACATGAGTACAAACTTTACTAATATGACACGTCTATATCACTAACCAGGAGAAATGTCTTTTTAAATAAAGACAATAGCCATACCTAAAACTAGCTGTGACGTTAAAGCCGCACTTTCTCATTTCTCGCGTTTTTCGAAAGGGTGAAAGGTGCTCAGAACTAATTCTGATTCGACATGGAATCAGTAACAATGACACTTCAATATCAAGCCCTTCAATGCGAGTAACTCGGCTATTATAAGCTCCTTTATGTTGTATGTCACATTTTTTTGTATTTTGTCGCAGGTCTTAAGTTCGTTAACCACGTCATTGTGTATTGCATTTTCGAACCTGTTTATTTGCCAGGGTTGTCAGATTTGACAGCTTTGATGGCTATAGATCGTGTGTGTTGTGTTGTGATGTCTTTGGTAACAGCCACTACCAATGCATCTTACCTCAGATGGGTAGATGAGTGAACGGTGAGTTTAGTGAGTAATTAGTTTATCTGAAGAGAGCACAGATCACCCCAAAACAACGGATAGTTTCCCCAAAATATGGTTGTTACAAACATGCATGACGTTCTTTATTAGGTAGAACACAAAGGAATATATTTAGAAGAATTGTCTGTACAATTTGAATTTAATAGGAATAAAGACAGTTGTATGAGAAAAGAGCAGCTTGGACATTCTGCTAAATATCTTCTTTTTATAAAATAAGTTATGAAATGACATAACTAAGGGTGAGTCAATGATTTTCATTTTTGGGGAACTATACTTTCAAGTCAGTCCTGCTCTCTGCCATTTTATGTAGGTTTTAAAATGTAGCGTAGTATTATATGATTTCAAAACTTCTAAGAAGTTAAGATTTTGTTTCCTTTTTTTAAAGGACTTTGTTAATTCAGAGAGACTTGTTTAAGGACAGTAAAGGTTTGTGTCTAGGGAATCAAGAGTGCTGTGTATGTGTGATTCTGTAGAAGTGAAGCATCCTGCACTTTGACCATACATACAGTATATATATGTGCACCACAGGACCACAACCCCACAGAAAGGAATTAAAGTACATGTATATAACCAAATATCCTGAAACTTTGTGCAATGTCAGTGTAACTGTGGCTTTCTTTTTGGATTGTAATGTTATTGAATGTGTTATTTATATTGTGCCAGTTATTATGTTTTGCTATATTTAAGAACAAACATGAATTTTGCACTAATGTCAAATGGAGCAATATACTGCTGTATACAAGATCAAAACACTACTGTAAATGAAATAAAGCTGTTTTCAGGTGGAATGTGTTAACAAAACAGTTTTTGTGCCCAGTGACAAAAGACAAACCAAAAGCACTGAGAAATTTCTCAAAATATAATTTCATGTTCCACAGGAGAGAAAAAAAAAGTTTTGAAACAACAGTGAGTAAATTATGATAATTTTCATTATTTTTGAACAAACTAATATCAGAAGAAGGTGTTAGCTACTCGGTTTATGTATTAGCATTTGTGCATGTGCAAGTTTAAAATGGCACAAAGAGTTAAAATAATACAATTCTGTCATTGTTTACTCACCTCACGTGTTATAAAACCTGAATGACTTACTTCAGTAGAAAGTAAAAGAATTCATACCAAAATATTCAAGCTGCTTTCAAAGAAAGTGAAGGGCAACCAAAGTTGTCAAGCAAGATTGTTCTCAAAAGGTTTCAGGAATGCATTGTATGTTGTATGTAGAAGATTAATTTAGCTTAATGTCTGCTCGCCATCCACTTCCACTGTATGGAAAAGAGCAGCGTGGACATTCTGCTAAACATCTCCTTTTTAGCTTAAACATCATAAAGATGACAAGAGGGTGAGTAAATAATGACAGAACTGAATTACTAGGTGATCAGTCCCTTTAATAAACAAAATGCTTTTTGGATTAAGAGCAAGACCATCCAAAGTTGAGCCCATTCGAGTTTTGCTGTCTGACTGATGTAAGCAAACAGCTGAGCACTCTCACTTTACCCACCGTGACCTCAGCTTCACGGCACGAACACCTGTGCTGTACACTTACACACACGTACAGACACATTTGGGCAGTTCATCTGATATGATGTATGTGGAGGAGATTCATTTCAGGACTGCAGTATTGTCCTCTGTTATTTTAGCATCTGTGTTTGTGTATTCCCCTCGTAGCCGTCTGTTGTTAGGCAGCTCTGTTAATGAAGGCAGGGGGCTGGGGGCTCTGTCGCAAGCCACTGCGCATGTCCCGAGCCCTGGAGCGCACTGATATGAGGGACCATGATGAGTTTACAGCCTGGAAAAACAGCTACAGGCATAGCTGTACAGCAGAGGAGACGCTAACACGGCCCCAGTGTCTGTCCAGCGGCTCCCCAGTCACCGTAAAACAACCTCTGCTAGCTTTTTCTATCACATTAGATACAAACTATATAAGAATTCTTACTTTTTAATTTTCATTAGCATTCAAAAGTTAGGGGTAAGGTTGTTTTTTTGCCCTGTGAAATTCATATTCATACATTGCAATCATGCATTAAATTGATCAATAAATGCTGTTTTTTTAGAGCTTTCTATTGATCAAAGAATCCTGAAAAAAGCAGCAGTATCATGGTTTCCACAAGTACAAGTATCATGGTTTCCACAAACATTTTAAGTTCTTTTCAGCACTGATAATGTTAAGGAATGTTATTTTAGCAGCAAATCCTGCATATTAGAATAATGTTTGAAGGATCATGTGACACTAAACTAAAGGCTGGAGTAAAGGCTGTTAAAGATACAGCTTTGCCATCAAAGGAATAAATTACGTTTTTTTAAACATTTTTTTAAAACGAGTTATTTATTTTAAATACATGGTGAGTTCAAGTATAATAATTATTACAGATTTTATATTCATTTATGATGTGAAATGTTATGTTTATTTTTTTGAAAATCTCTTATTCTCACCAGGTGTTTCTTTTTATTTGATTCAAAATACAGAATAACAGTATTATTGTTAAATTAAATTTTAAAGCTTTTTTTTTTATTATTATTCACATGATCATCCACAAATCAATCTAATATGCTGATTTGGTAAAAGAAAGTTACAAATAAAACAACTGTGCTGCTTGAAAAAATATATTTTATTTTTTCAAAATATCATAAATGACAGGTTTATCATAACTGATTGGTTTTCAGGATTCTTTGATAAACAGAAAGTACAAAATAATCTGTTCTAAAATGAATGTCTTTACTGTTACTTTTGAGCAATGTAATGCAATGTGTCCCTGCTGAAAAATCACCCCCCCCCCCCCGCCCCAAACCGTTATATAAAAGTACTACCTTGTCTTCCCTAGAATTATGACAATATATTTAAAGACAAACGTTGTTGGATATTGAGCAATCCTTCCAAAACTGATTCAGCACCTGCAGGTATTCCAGGGAACAAGGAAGGATTTGGTTTCGAGTTCAACAGTACTTTCTCCTTTTTCTCCACTGAAATCTGTCAATAAAGAATAAAAACCTGTTTGATGTGGCCATTCAAAGCCTTGTTTATTCCAACTCTTACACCCGTTTTTTTTGTACTGTGAGAGCTCTGACACCCGTGGTTCTCTCTTGCACACATTGAAAACAGCCAGAGGTGTGATGTTAGCACCTCTAGTGCACCCAGAGAGTCTGAAAAAACATTACAGAGGGACTTCCCAGATGGGCTCGTGCAGATAGCCTTGCTCAATGCACAGCTCTGATACTTGTGTGTGAGATGTTTGTCTGAAGGATTCATGACTTTGATAGTACACTGTGAACTAAAGTCTGTCTTATCACCATATTTGAGATCATTTTTCCTGTAAACTTATTTGAAAACAACTTTATTCGAAAAAGTTGAATTTATGTAATAGATAATGTCATATTATTAGGCGTGTAATACGCAGGTCATAGTGTGGTCAAAATGAATATTAGGGATATGAATCATAAGTAAATGGTGACTGAGAATTTCGTGTTTTCCCTCCATTTGTTTGGAGATATAATCCACACACAGTCTAAGCATTTAACCCCATAGGATCCAAAACAGAAAATCTCTTTCAGATGAGGAAGCACTGATTGTTTTGAATAAGATCGGAAGAAAAGCTCATAAAATGTTGTGGGCAGTCAGATACACTGTTGTGTTTGGCTTGGTTTTCCACTTCCTTCCACATCCGTCTTTTCTCCTTTGTGACAACTTTCAAAAACACGGGCCTAATGTAAACCTTCTGTTTTTATGGATTATATGAATTCACGGTAATATGCTGTTGTTACTGGACAATGATTACAGTACATACAAAACATTAGTGTAAACAAATCATTTAGGTATATTATCATAATTATTGTTGTTCATCGTAGTATACAACTACTATTGAACCTTATAATGCCATAAAAATAAGAAAACTTATGAGTACTAAAATCCAAAAGCAGCTTATTTTGTGAAAGGTTTGAGGGCTTTAAAAAAATGTTTAAATCTCCCTTTTAGATGTTTTCGAAAAGTCTGAATTTATTGAAACAAAAATACAGTAAAAGGTTATACTGTTAGATATTTTTACAATTTAAAATAACTTAAAACTTTTTATTTTTGAAACATTATCCTTCAGAAATCATTCTAAAATGCTATATTAATAATATGTATTTTTATTTATCAGTGTTGAGAGCAGGTGTGCTGTTTAATATTTTTGTATTTATGTATTTATTTATTTTTGGTATTTATGGTAACAACATAAAAAAAAATCTTGCTGAATATAAGTATTAATTTCTTTAAAAAAAAATGCTCACTGACCCCGACAAATAATGTGAAAAAAACAAAGAAAGAACAACTAAAAATATAATTTAAAGGACTAATTAAATGAATACTAATAAAATGTCAAATAATATATATATATATATATATATATATATATATATATATATATATATTTGTAAATGTGCTAATTAAATATTAAGCAAAATAAAAGGTAATCATGTTTGTTAATTTTATGAATGAAAATTATTTTTAGTGTAAGATCTTATAAATACAGGAGGTCTCTGAGTTGACTGTGAGTCAGAACAGAGGGATTTGTAAGGGTTGAAAATCCTGGATCCAACCCTTCCCTTACATCTGACCCGTATTCCAAAAAGCAACTGAAACTCAGATGAGCAGACAGAAACCCATATGACTGGAAGTGAGATTTTCCCAGACTATGTCAGATGTTTCCCTGTTATTTCTTACATTGTAATTTCCTTTAGGAGACTCCGAGCTTGATACAGAGTGAGCACCTCATGACTCACAGCGTAGATCTTCAGTGTTCAGACGCACAACGGGGGAATGATACATCATCTCTGTTTTTCCATGACAGCTCTATGAAAGAGTTAATAAAACAGAGGAACACTATCCTCAAGTTTTGTGCAATACTTTTTATGATTAGTTTTTTATTACTCCGAAATTCAGCTATTATTAGTCTGAACCATGGAACTTCTCAGTAAGCTATAAACAATGGCATAGCATCTCATAAGGGTATGAACATGCTGTAGCTGTTTAATATAGTGAATTGAGAAACGCTTGAGCTGGAATGTGTCAGTTTAGTGCCTCCGGCGTGGCCTCACTCACATTTCCAGCTGGTTTGAATCAGCAACCGCCCACACTAGAACAATAACCTCTAAAATTTGATTTCTGAGGGTTTGTTTGAAAATATGCTGTGGGAATGAAATCATAAATGGCAAGAGCTGAAATGCATACACGGAGTTTGCGTACAAATACATTTACACGTCATTAGAAGAACCATTTAAAGAATCCCTCATACAACAGCCAATCATCATTAAGACATACAAAGAGGGAGGCTAGAACTTGTAATTACATTTGATATAATGTAATATTCTTGAGGCAATCTGCATGTCTGACAGCTGGAAGATATCAGGGATCCAAACCCTGACCAGGATGGGATTATTCACCTGTGCTTCCTTGATTGCATACGGGGAGTGTTGCACTTTTAATTTGATTAGATCATATCTGACACATTTGCAAACACGCAGAGACCATATAATCACGAGTGCCATGTTCACAGCAAATACAGACGAGTGTAAAAGCTCTGTGGAAGCTTTGTGTTTGTTCAGGTAATAAAATATAAAAACTCGTGGTGTACAATTATTTGCTCTCGTTTAATAAATAAAAGTTTTTGTTTACGTAATATACATATATGTGCTTTGTATAATTATTATGTATATACAAATACATTATGCATATGTATTAAATATATTTATTTCTAATATAAATTATATGAATATGAATATAAATATAGACATGTAAATACATGTAAATATTTTCAAAATATATATGTGTGTGTATTTATATATACATAAATATACACAGAACACACATATATTATGCAAACAAAAACTTTTATTTTGTACATATAATACATACTTAAACATAATGTAATACATTTAAATAAAACCTAAATAAAGTAATAGCATTGAAATCATATTAATAATAAACAAAACAAAAAATAATAAATTATATTATTATTATTATTATTATTATTATTATTATTATTATTATTATTATACGAAAATATAAAATATAATTAACAAAATAAAATACTGGCAGGAATGGTAATAAAACACACACACACACACACACACACACACAACAACATACCAGAAAACACTCAACACTCAAGAGAACAGTAATACTGACAGCAAGGGTAATACAAAATATCAATAATAAACAAAAAATACTAGAAAATTGTGGACATTAAGTGATTTTCAAGTGTTCTCGAACTTTTTCATTACACAGATCTCCAGACATCTTAAAAATATTAGTTATTTTAGTGAATAATATAATCAGGCTGTAGTATTCAGAGCATGGCTTCGTCCAGACATGTTTGCAGTGTCCACTGTGATAAGTGACACCAGCAGGCTCCATTCAGATTTGAATACTCTTTCATCAGAGTGTACAAACATTCGAATCAGTGCCATTTGCCCACTATAAGGTGTGAAAAACTACACGTTCCCCTTTGCCATTTAGTCTTTATTTAGAGAAGAGATCTCACGCAGAAGGTGTGAACTTCATTGCTCTGGTCCCCCGTCTTCGTCTCCCTCCTCCCCCCCTGCCCACACACACCTCACTTTATCTCCACCCACTGACACACTCCCTCTCTCCTACACTCCTCTCTCGCCTGTCTGCTGCCTCAGTATCAGTCTCGTCTCTCCGGTGAACAGACACACTCACTCACTCCAGGGAGGTTGGATTACAACAGGGATCACTACACGATATTGATCTTGCGGCAGATACACCAGCGCTCTCTCTCTCATCGAGGAGATACACACACTGTCCCAGGAGCAACATGGGGAGTAGTATGTCATGCGTCCCCCAACACAACTTCAGGTTCTCCAGCAAGAGCTTCATACGCAGGAACAGGTAAGAACCAGAGAAACTACCTTAAAAGAATCAAGCTTCAAAAGTATGAAGACGTCATGCAAACAAGAGGGATGTCATGAAATGTATTGAGGATGGATTGGATTGAAATACCGGTAGTTTGGAAAATAAATAACTATATTAGCTCAAACATCTATACAGTAGAATTTTCTAATCATCATTAAAACCAGGGACATTTACTTGTGAAGCAAATTTGTGTACATTTAAAACAATTGTAGAAACTATTGTCTGATAAACTTCACAAATACGCACAAACTGCATATAACGCATTTAATTAAACATGACATTTTAAACCGGAAAAAAAACCTGTAAAAGTATTTATTCTATTTAATATTTTATTTACAAAAACAACAAAGACATTTTATTTTAAAGTGTATAAGATATTCGTTTATAAGATTTGCTTCCAAACATTTTTTTTTTCTCCTCACCCCACTAGCATTTTAAATATATTTATTATTTTATTATTACAAATATTTATTATTATTGTTATTATCATGATTATTTTAATTAACTTAAAATATTATTTACATTTTAGATATTTTTTTATATATATAAAAGAAGGAAAAATTGCTAGTGGGGGAAAAAATTGCTTTTAACCTTTTGCTGCTTAAAACGTTTAGTAATATATGATGACGTTTGAATGGAAAACAAGGCAAAAAATACTCATTGAAAAATGATGAACATGGGTTAGTGATTTGAATTTAGCGGTGCAATGATGCTTTCTGTAAATCTCATTAGCTCAGTGTCAGGATCTCACTTCACACTGACTGATCCATTCATCTGCTGACAGAATTCACTTGTGTAATACAGTTAGATATATTTCTGTTTCCAGTGCAGACTTCAGGGAAGGAACGATTTCTCAGGTTTCGTGGTTTTATGAGAGAAATGGGTTTATTATGCGCAGAAAGTTATCCTATTGTGTTTGCACTGCTAGTGACAGCGATCTGTGTAATTTACTGCTGCCCAATTTGGACAACTCTTTTGACTACCTGTCAGTAAAATAGACTGTGTCTGGTTTGCATGTGCTCTGAATGTAAGTTACTGGGTTCAGTTAGTGTTCAGAGTTCGAGACCATAAAAAAAAGTATTTGTATTTTTAATGTGAACATATCAGATCAGAGTTCAGTGTAGTGGGACCCTGGACCCTTTAAAACACAGGAGGACCCCTATCAGATTTAAAGTAAGTCCACTTAATGGTTGCATTTTTAATGAAAACAAAGGGTGGTCTGCTGGAAATCATTACGTAAAGTTGTCACTGTCAAACTTTCATCACTTTTACAAGCATGTTCTGTGTAACAGACTGTCTACAACCTGCATTCTTCTCCCGGATGAATTCTCCGGATGCCAAACACGTTCATCACTGAGCCTTAGTAAATCACTGATACTCCCCATTATTGTCTGCATGAATGAGCCCAGTGTTGTTATGCTGATTGCATTCAAAGCAGAGACAGGTTGACAAAGAGAGAGAAGAAAAACATGGGAGTCACTGAGGATGTCTCTCTGAGCATGATCTCCTCGCTGACTTTGACTTCCTTAGCCATTTGTTGGGCAGGAAGGACTTGATTATATAGATCTGACGCTAATGGTTATAAATGGGAGTCAAGGGTAACAAAAGACATTTCATGAGTGGGGCATTGTGGTTTGTAACACAAGCTTTATTGTTTTTTTCTCTTTTAGTGGTGCAGACAGAGATGTAAAACTGATATGTTGACTAGTGCAAGCTAAGGAAGAATGGACATGTGTAATAGTGATGCAATCTTTCATGTGGGACACTGAGCACCAGAGTCTTCACAGACAGACTGACCCTGACTCAGCTTGATTAACTGATCATCCTGAGTCAAGATAACCCCTGTGTGGGGTTGATCCATTTTTTTCTTATTTCACAACCCTATATTTGACTAACTAGGGTCTGTTTTATGCACTGTTTTCTGAGCAGCAGCCGTTTGTTCCGGAAAAAGTACCCACAGGAGGGTCAGGAGAAGTCCAACAGCATCATCAACATTCTCTGCACCGTAACACCAAGAAAGGTGAGGAACCTTCCAGCGAATGATTTTCTAACCTTCTCAGTAAAATCATGAAAAGTTCAGAGAATGTTCAAAACATCACGTTTGCATTTTTTGAGAAATGTTTTCCTTGGTTGTGCTAACACTTTGGAAATGTTAGCAGAATGTTACCAGATGATGTTCTATCTAGATTTTTCTTAAATTACAAAAATGTTCTTACATTTTCCAAAGTTGCGAAGCTTCAAAACGTCATTTTCTTGTTGTGTTTTAAAAAAAGGTTTTATTTTGTTATACTAACATTTCAGAAAACATTAGCAGAATATTACCAGAAAACAAGTCTAAGTTCTAAAACGTTTGCTTAATTTATGAAAATATTGCATCCAAAAGTCAAAACTTCAATTTTTTTTTTACATTTAAGAACGTTTTATTTTGTTATACTTACGTTAAACAAAATGTAACAAATGTTTGTAGAATGTTACCTGAAAACAAAATTGGAAGCTTTGAATGTATAAAAACTTTTAAAAAAAGGCTAATCAAATTTAGACAAAGTTTTTAAAACGTTCCCTATTAGCTAGGCTTTGACATTTAAGAAGTACACTTTTGCTAATGAGATGTTATTGAGAAATGGAGCTAACTTTTAACACTGTGTTGACATAGGAAATGTCACCCAAAGATCTTGAGGCGATCGAGAACATCAAATGGGACCCTCCGTTCCCCTACGACCCAGCTAGTGGATGGAAAAAGAGCAGCATCAACGTCAAGAACTATGGCAGAATGATCCACAGCTCCAAAGTCCGCTTCCGTTTCCTGCACTGCCAGGTAAGACACACCAACTCGCATCTAAAACTCGAATCCAATCAAACTCCAAAACAAACACGCAGTCGTCAAGAATAATCATTCAATAAAACTTTCAAAACAGACTTTTAATTGATGATTAAGGTGGTCTAAGCAGCCGTGACAGTCACTTACTCATTCTTTATGAGGTAATGCATAACAAGCAGATGGAAGATACAAGATGTCACATGGTGGTTGTACGAAGCACTGTGGGAATGACGTACGTGCATTTGCTGATTAATTGATGCAACTCAGTTTGGGGAGTTAAGGCCGTGTCAGAACAGGCATAGATGTGAGGTGTTGTGAAATGGCTCAGAGTTTGCCCGGGGCAGAGCACACTGATCAAACCACTGATAAATTACACATTGGCTCTGAAGCGTGGGAATCTCTTTGGTTTGATAACATGTAGTCATACTGGGGAAAAAACAGTGTGAAGGTGAGGGAAGTAAAATAACCCAACACAGGGTGAGGTTAAAGGGGAACATACTGTACAGCTGTGACATTACAGTTGAAAGGAAATGTTACCTAACAGTATTTGTGATAATGGCATATTCTGTAACATGTGGTAAAGACCTAGATCAGATGAAAGGAAATGAGCTGTCTGGGATAAATCAACGTCAGCTGCTTTAAACTAGTCTTTAATGCAAACAAACACTTCTTAGAAAGTATTCGCTGAGACTTGATTTACACAGGAGTATTTAACCATTCATTCATGGGATTGTGAACAAGATGCCACATATTAATGCCCTGTCTATTATTATAATATTATAATAAAGTTGTCTGGGTGAAATGTTGCATCTTGTTTAGAGTTTGCCTTCAACATGACCTTTGAAAATCTTGCTATTCAGACTATGGGAGAGTGAAATCTTTTAATCCGCATTGTTGTTGAATTCAAACCTATAAAGCAGCATTACCCAGAATGATCCCCTGATTGTGTCGATGCTGAGCTGATGGAATGTGTCTGTTCTTTTAGGATGTGCATGACTGCTATCTGGACCTGTTCCAAACCCATCTTCATTTTGTCTCAAACAACACAACTGGACTCACATACCAGGTAAAAGATGCACCTACTCTACTCATTTTGTTACACAATAAACAATGCATTCCACAGGCCGAAATATAAAGGAGCTCCATATGTCCATGCTTGTGTCACTGCCTTAGGCATGAACTGTCGTTTGAGTCATTCAGTAACGGAGACGGAAATTACAGATATTCTATGCTTTATGATGATGCAAAATGTGTCACCTCTCCATGCCAAAAGTGCCACACTAAGTTGTCTTCAATCATAAAATGTGCTCTATCTGTTGTTACCTTTGTTATTATGTCTGTATTCATTAACCTGAGTCACTGGGAGGCGACGGTAAAGAGGATTGTGCAATACTGAATGTGTCAAAGTGACAGGCATCTACAGTACAGTAACAATATTAAGTTTTTTTTTTTTGTGTGTGTATTAAAAACTAAATAAATATATAAATTTTGAATCCCATATTTCCAATGTAGATTTTCTAATGGCTCTCTATATAAAAATGTTTATTTAATTCACTATAGAGTCAGATTAATTAAACTCACTATGGTTTATTTTTGTTATACAGGGAACACTTCCTCTCAAAGAGCTCACAATTTGCAAGGTGCAGAATAGGAACAGCTTTGGTGAACTGCAGGAATTTACATTCCAGATAAACGGTGAGTGTGCTTGATAATCTAGGGTTGAACAAACAGGAAAAGGTAGGCATGAAACAAAAAGATAAAGTGATGGGGAGATTTAATTGCAGAAAATAAAAATTTATGTGTTTTTCTGAGATTTTATTTCTTACATTTTGGAGGTCTTTTTTTTTTAATTCCAACCCCTGTTATTCCCAGTGATATATTTAAGAGTGGAATTTGTGACTAACCAGAAAACAAATGACGGATGAGGCTTGCATTGTAAAGCCACACTATGTAGGCTCAAAACCACTTCCCATGTTCGGACATTCCAGAGGTTCAAAAGCACTAACACAAAGTAAACCCTCCTCCATTTGCCACTAGTCAGAAGAGAGATAAACTGTCCTCAAGACCCCCCTTGTTATACGACAGGTGCGCCTGAACTCGCTCAGCTGTGAAGCTACGAGGGCCCTTTCCCTCCTCACCTCTCCTTCACAGTTAAAATACCCCACATTCCAGAGCACTGGACCTGAACACACAAGTTTGCTTATAAATTTTTTATGAGAATTTACCACATAAGAAATGACTGACTTTATTGCTTTGTCACACTGAGCAATCCACAAAATGCTTAAACTATGCTTAATGTTCTCGGAAGATGAGTCAATGTGGCCGTGATTGAATGAAACATAATTAAAGCTTAACCGTTAAGTGATGTTAAGTCCCACTCTCCAAATAAGAGAATACATCTACTTATTGGCCACAACATTATATCAGTTGGACTCACTACTGTATTTTAGATTGGAAAGATGATGTTTTAGATTAATGCCGGGAGTGAGATTTGGGAATCTATGAGGCACACAGCAGCATTTCCAGTCCTGACTAAATATGTATTCTGGGGGGAAAAAATGTCCTGCACATGAACACGTGTCTCTGAAAAAAAAAAACATCACACCTAACTGGAAATGACTGTACAGGGCAGGTCAGAGTGGCTGATATCTACGCTGATAATGGCTGGAATGTGGGTCTGATAAAAGGTAGATTCCAGGTTTGATGCATACTTTCAGAATAGCTGTTTTCAAGAAGGGACAACTGGTTTACTGCAAATGCATGGCATGTCGAAATGTTAAGAGTTCTTGAAACAGATTATTTGCTCTCAGGGTCAGAAGTGTCAACAGTGACATGAAACAGAGCAACAGTATCTAGATGAATGCATCTATACTTAAAAACAAGAAATTCACTAAAATATTTAGCAACCTGTTGCAGGGTTTAAAGAGATCCAGATGGTCACTGGTCACAGTCATCTGACCTAACCTCTGACCCCTTGTCTTTGGCCTTTGTAGGGGTCAGCTTAAATCCAATCATCGTGTACTGCTCGACAGAAGAGGAGATGAACAACTGGTTTGGGCTTTTGAAAGAACAAATCGAGGCCAATGGTGGCAGTGCTATCTTACCAGAGACTTACACAAGAATTAAGGTACTGAAAAAAAATCTACCTTTAATCAGAATTACCTGTATTAGCTAGCTGCCAGATTGAAGTATAAGACAATGAACGTAATAAAAAAAGGTGTTAATTCAGGTCAGAGTGACTAATATTGGCCATTGTCCTCTGGGATTTCATAAGGGAGTGGTTTCTTTTGTGGTCACCTTAGCTGGATTTTATAAAAGACATGTTTTCTTTCCTGTTCTGACACATGCTATTGCAACAAGTGAGCTCACTGAGCCAAACATCCGCATCCCATATTTGGCAGGGACTAGCTATCGAGAAGCAATGGATTTCTTTGAAATCCCCAATGCCGATGACACTCCCTTATCTTTCCCATATTATAAGACACGTCATACCAGTTTTTACTTTTGAACATGGATTTAAAACCCAATATTGCCTCCAAATGTGCAGTGCTCAGAAGAGACCAAAGTGGAAAAGGAGGAGTTGAGGAACTCCATCAGTAAAGAGCCTATTTATGAGTGGGAGGGCTCGCAGCGAGAGAGTCTAGGGACCATGACTTACGTCACGAAAGTCAGGCTGCAACACGTGCCTTGTCAGGTAAGAGCTCTCCAGGATGTTCTCATCATCTCACCCTTTGTTTTGGTTTGATTATCTACACAACCTAAAAAAAAAATGGGAAAAAATATATATGCATAAATATAATGGCATAAAACAATAGTAAACATTATACAGCAAAATTGAAATGTCATCTATTACTCAAAATATAAGGAAATGCAGTTACAGTGAAGTTCACTTGTGCATTGGTATTACACGACCGAGAATGACATAAACTCTGAAAAGCCTTTGAATTAATTGTTTGGTCTTAGCATGAGGAGGGTCTAAATTCACCCCCATGCTTTCTTAAGAGGTGCAAAGCAAGCTCAGTTTACACTTAGGGTCTGTTTTGGCATGGCCACTTTCACACTACCCTCATTAGTCAGAGTCTGCCTTGTTTCTGCAAGTCTCCTTGAACTGACAGCATACAAACACAAAGCATGACAGTTGATGGGGACTGTAGTGTAACCCAATATCCGGTGTCCTTGTGGCCAAATATCTAAAACTTTCCCGGAGAGTGCGCAACTGATAGTCCTTCTTAAGTGTACTGTGAGAGCAGAGAAGATCTGCTTGTGAAAAAGGGTGTGTAAACCAGTTGCTTGCCTCACACACTTGACTTGACTCACCCAACAGCTGTCTCTGAACACACCCTGAGTTAAAACACACACTCTGGGTCGGAGCAAGACCTCTGGGAAATCTGTGCTTCACACAATGCAAAATGATGGTCAGCTTCTTAGATATTCCGCTCCAATAGCACTTTGTTTCACTACGCTTTTTCCGTATTTGGCGTTCCAGATAAGTTGTGCTCCAGATAATTGGTGCTTTCAAAACAATTCTTCGAAGCCTTTATGAATCTTTTGTTTCGAATCATACTGTTTTAAAAATGTTACAATTCTGATGGTTCAGCTAAAGGGCTATTACTGGTAAACTATAGGGTCTATATGATTTTAATTTGACCTCTGTTAGTTAAATAATACTCTTTCAGTTTAACTGAATTTCCATGAATGTGGATATGATTAAGAAAAGGAAAAGTGTTTTTAATTTGTCTAATTAGCCAAGTAACCAGGCCAGTTTAATGATATTTAATGATTTGTAGATTACATTTAATAGACTGCACTTTCATAACAGCAGTTGTAATTGGTTTGTAAAAGGTTGAGCTCGTTGCATTTACACCGTTTTGACCAGCAGGGAATGCCAGCCTGGATTTTTTCAGCGCTTCAAATGAAAAAAAAAAAACATTTTGATTCAGAGTTTCAAAAAAATGTATTTCTCCCATTGCTATCCGTGAGATACTGAATCATTCACTCAAACTATTTGTTCACACACACTGATTCACTTACGAAGGAAGCAAGTTAATGAGTTAGTCTTTTAATCTAATAGTAGTCTTTATAATAATAGTCTTTAATAATAGTCTTGCAATCGATTTGTTCAAAGATTCTGAATAGTTAGGGGACACAAACTTGCTTACATACCCACACCAGCTCTGCTACTTATTTGGAAATTGTTTGTTGGTGGACCAAAAACAAATAAAGTAACTGCAATAAAGTGACTAAAGCAAGTTACTCAATATTAGCTTCTTGCTTATTTTACTGTACTGTAGGCCTATATGAGTGATAATGAATGTGATTCAATTCCTCTGGCTGCAGGAGCAGTATGACCGTCTGCTGGTGTTGTATCCCAACTATCTCATAATTCTGTCAGAAGAGAGTGATGGCCTCTTTTACAAGGTATCTCAAAATAATTTCATCTGCACAAATGAATACAGCTTTAACATTACATAATCAAGTGAGGAAAATAATCTTGAATGTATTTGCGATTGCAGGGCAAACTTCCTCTCAACATGATCACAGTTACAACTCCCTGCCAGGACATCAAGCCCAACACATTTATGGTTGAGGGTGAGTTAACAAGTCAAACTTCAGCTGCCGGATGTTTTAGTTCTTGGCAAAGATCTGATATGTGCCATAAAGATGAGTGTAAACTCTGACTGGTTTCCTATCATGCTGTGACGTTTCTGCACAGAGGCACATGTGACTCTAACTCTTGTGGGTTTTGTCATTAGGGAAGTTGATAAATCCCATCATCGTCTCCTGTCTGGACAAGAGCGAGTTCAATGACTGGATCCAGTATTTCAAAAGTGCTGACGTCCCCATTCTCAGACCTCCTGCCCCTGTCTATGACATCATTTACACCCCAACACAGAAACAGGTGAGCGATCACTTCCATATTGGACATGGTGTTGAATATCTAAGATACCGCGTCTAAATGCTGTGAGATATTCACTTTCTCCTCCATTACTCTCAGGCTCCAGAGTTTGACAGGTGGAGCAGCAGCAGCCATGGAGCGACCGACCCGCTAAGGCAGTCCCAGGACAAACGCAGATCCCATGAGCTCAAGCTGCCCAGTGCCGACGACAACCCTATTTCTCCTGGTTATGCTGAGCCTCTCTGTGTAAGTGTCTATCTCAACAACCCAAACCCATTAACATCAAGCTGTGAACATATTTGCCCATCCGGAATGGGTTTGATTTCATATTTAGAATGAAATTGGGTTAGCCAGTGGTTATCTACAGATTTAAAATATGGGGCATTATTCATAAGAATGACATTCATGTTTATTTTGGAGGAGCAGCACATGTGGTTGTGAACAAGATCAGCAGTGTTCCAGATGGGCTGTTAATAATTAACATGTGTGCAATCAGTTTCCATCGTGTTACCACCTACAAGACTCTTGTGGATTATCACTTAACACTATTTACCAAGTATCCTACAAAAGTATACATCAAACTTTCTTTATTCTTGTTATTCAAACTCTTAAAAACTCTTTAAAATAACTTTAATAGAAGACTTAATAGAAGCAGGGGTTGATGTTCAACCACAATATGATACGGTGCTACAACATTTTAACTCTTCTTAGTCAACATGAGCTGTGATACACAGCACATTTTATGTTTTTAAAGCAATTTTTTTTTGACTCAAACAGAAAAAAAATGTACGACTAGAACTTTTCAATCAACTGAAATTGATTGTATAGTAGAAAGTTATTAAACTGAGTACATTTGAATGTGAATACAGTCCAGTTAATCTGTTTCTGTGTTGTGTGTGTTGGTACAGTTCATTTCCAGCAGGCCGAACTCTTCAGACACACAGTACTCAGCTCACCTGGGCAGCAGGAGCAGCAGCTTCTCCTCTCGCGTCCGACCGACCCCTGACCACCGTCCGGTTTCACTCCACTACTCCTCCCCTCCACAGACATCCTATCTCGCTTCAGAGGGGCTCATGTCACCGGTTTACAACACGCCGTACACTTCGGTGCACTGCAATGGCCCCATTCAACGCATCGAGAAGGCCCCGCTAGTCAAGGTTAGCAGAGCATGACTGTAATCTGATGACCTACTTAGAACCGTTTTTTTCACTTTGAAGACAGGTGACATTTGCATTATTTGCATCTGTTTTGCATTTTGGCTCTTGGGGGAAATGGAATGCATAACAACTAGTGTAACTTATATTTTTCCATCTGTCTCTATTCAGTCAAACAGCTGGAGCACACCGCAGACAAATGTCAAACACCAGCTCTTAGTTCCACACCGCCACTCCGAATTGATCGGCCACCGCAAACCTCTCTCGCCCCTTTATGACGACCCCAGCACCCCCAGTATGTATCCTCTGGAGGAGAACACTGCACATGCATCGGTAAGTGGGTCAGGATATCAGATCCGCTCTCTCACTTGACACCGTGGTGACCAAACACCCTGAAAGCAGGGGCACTGATTTGACGAGCTAAAGCCATGGAAAGTCCCCATAGCCTACATGACTTATTTAACCATCAGATGCATAATGAAAAAGGCTGCTGACCGAATGAGACAAAAGTGTGATTCCTTCTAACTTTTTCACATTTGAGACAATATTTCTACACTGAATGCAGGTTTACACTTGTTGGGTTTTCAAACCTGGATTAAATAACTGGTTTAGGTCTAAATCCTTTAATCGGCTGAGTACGTCAGGTTTGGTTCACAATGCTATCTCTTAAATCACCCTTCTGAGTGAGTGCAAATCTCATGAAGTGTATATTTTCTGCTACACAGCACTCTTCCCGGGGCTCCATGGAGCAGTCGTATGCCCCTCTCCTTCCTCCCTCCTTCCGGCTCTGCACTCCTCCTCTGGGACGGAAAATCAGACACGGCCAGGCCTTGGAGCCCGAGCTGGACAGCAGTCAGAGGTCTGAAGAGCTACGTGCCCAGGCCGTTTCCAAACTGAAGTTACTGCCCACCCCAAAACGACAGCCAGAACACAAACTCATCTCTCAGGTAATGGGATGGAAGTAGATTTCAAGACTTTTATTCTTTTAAATGTGGCTTTTTTGATGATATCAGGATAGTTGCATCACCCAGACATTTTTTTACTTTATCCCCCCTGTACATTTTAATTGTATTTTTCAATGTACACTACTGTAAGATTTCTTAATGTTTTTGTTTATGCCCACCAAGGCTGCGTTTATTTTATCGAATATATTATAAAAAGAGGAAAATTGTGAAATAATACAATTACAATTTAAAGTAACAGTTTGCTATTTTAAAATATTTCAAATATACATTCATTCCTGTGATTCAAAACTGAATTTTCTTCTTGAATGATTCTTCAGAAATCATTCTAAAATGCCAATTTAGTTCTCAAGAAACATTTCTTGTTGTAAACCACTGTGCTGCTTAAATATTTCTGTGAATATTTCCGGATTCTCTGATGAATAGAAGATAATTAATTGAAATAAGTTTGTTTTTGTAACAATAGAAATATTGTTCTACATGTAGGTAGCTTCAAAACAGTTTATGAAAATGATCTCCTGTTCTTCTGTCTTTTACAGAGAGGTTTCTCAGGTCACACTATCATGGAGGCGCAGCAGATATCTTACAGTTACTCACCAGGTGAGAATTTTTGACATCCAGCACCACAATGGCACGATGCTATGCATGTTTCACGGATGTAGATAGAGAAATAGATACACAAGGTACACACAGCGAGTTGCACGACCAGTTTTGTGGACACAGGTTTTGTTTAGCGTGTGAAATGTTTACCTAGATCATCAGTATAGACTGGTTCAACTGATTGAAAAAAAAAAAGTTTAAATGAATAGCTTAATTGTCTAATAAGGCCACATGTATACACTCTCACTTGTCAGGTTTAAACACAACACCATAAGCAGGAAATAATGCATGGTGACACGTGCATAGAGCAGATTCTCACGGCACAGCGAATAGGATGGTTTTAGAATGACCTTCTCTAGCGCGCGCGCACACACACACAGGGTTTGATGGGGTGTGGTTGCCCAGGCAGGACATGACAGTGGAAACAAGAGTGCAGATGAAGGGGCATGTGTGTGTATGTTTGTGTGTGTAAGGCGGCTCAGGCCCAGGGTATTTTAAATGACAGCACTGCAGGTGGCACATGAAGGAAAGACCAGCGAATGGACAGAATTACCGCCGAGGGTGATTTAAAGCTCACAAGTGCAAGACAAGACAAAATATCCTGCAAGACATTTAGAACCCTTCTATGGAAAAGAACACAACTAACGATATGTCAGATCTTAAATTAGGGCATGAAGTATTTAGATGGCTCAGTTACGAACTTCTTAAACTTGGCATGTGGATTTGGATTTCAGATAATACATTTTTACATACTAAATCCGGGTTTCGAAGGTTCATTCCATAAGAACAGGGTACCTTTCAATCCTTGAAAACGGGGAAGTTTACAGCTGGGATTTCCAGGCATGATAATTAAAAACAATCATGGATTTAAACTAAATATTTTAAGTATTGGAAGACATTAATTTTTTGTCTATTGCTTTTCACAGATGACTCTTACCTTCAGCCAGTGGATCCAGATGACCAGGAAATGGACTATGATAACATATGGGAGTGTGACCCGGATAATATGATGATTCAGTCGATGCCTGGACCTTTACCACACCGGACACTGGCTTATGTTGGAGCTCAAGGCACTGTGACAACACAGCAGAGATGGTCATAAAAGAGAACAATGGGCTTATGCCCGCCTGGACTTGCACACATAGCAGACTAATCAAAGCCACACATGCACACTGGGCATGTTTTCACCGAGGGCCGACATGCCCGAGTATCTGGATATTCACAGTTTGTTTATTCAATGGCTCTATGACATCTTTTGCATGTAATACCCTTTAATTTTGTGGAGATGGCTTCAGACTGCTGAATTAGGTACAAACAAGTGTATTACAATGATTGATGCATATGTGTATATATGAATATAGGAAAAGTAGCATTTGGGAGTTTTTGCATTTAGTTTAGTTTGTGAGTCCAACAAACTATTGGATATGCATATTTTTTTAAATACATACCAAGTGTAAATATGTAATTTTATTTTCTATTTAAGTTTTAAATGTACGTTTGTATTATTGTTGATTATTATTATTATTTTTATTTTATTTATACTTATACTTTCCTTATGGCCTTCTACTTTTTGTTCAAGAAATCTATTTGTTCTGTGGAAAAGACGTCTGTACTGTTCTCACATTTTTTTTTTTTTTGTGACAAATAAACAGTGATAAAACACTTTATGAATGTGTTGGTAATTTTTACATTTTTGAGTGTAAAATGTATACTTTTAAATGATAACATATTTAGATGTAAGGTTAGCATGTGCAGGAGGATTTATTATCGAAAATAAATAAAGACATTTGCTATTTTAGTTGTTATAGCACAAAATATTAAAAGAGGGGTAAGATGTTACCTATTGCAGTAAGAAGCCTCCTAAATAAACATTTACAGAATGTATGAATGGCTTTTGATATGATTCTTATTCTAATATTTAAATATATATATTTTTAAATGTCATTAATATAAAATACCAAATCTACTATTCTATATAAAATGTTGTTTTGACAATTTAGTTATTGAAAGATAAAATTATTCTAAAACTTATATACAGGCCAATGGAAATGTACATGTTTATTTGTCAATATTTTATTTAAAGATATGCTAATTGGAACACTATGAATGCAAATGTAATGATTTCACTCAGTTTTGACCTATTTGTTTTAAAGAAAGTGAAGATGTCTGAAATGTACATCTATGGAAATATCACATAACCCCATTAATTGCAATAAGTATTCAGTAAAAAAAAAAAAAAAAACAAAAAAAAAAAAAAACACCAGTAATAACATGCCATTTGAGCCTTCTGTACCAATTCTCGGGGGTCCATCTTTCCCAAAAACTTTTTACTTCAAAATGAAAAATATAACTTTTACCCCACAAATAATAGCACGGACGTGTCCACAGATCTCTCTTTTTCTTTTTTTAAACTCGATATTCAACATTACACAACGTCAAAACTGTTTCAATTGACTAAATATAACGGATGTTGCTTTCAAATGAAATGACAAGATTAAAAACATTGTGTATTCATTATTGTTGAGATTATATTTTCTGCCAGCTATGGTCAAGAGAAAAAGTAGGTTTAGGTGTGTGGTTCATCTTACCCCGCTCAACCCTACAATTAATCCAGTAAAGCTGGAGGGTGACAAATGCTGTAAAACGTTAAGAAATTAAACCTTCAACAGTGTGCTAGAAATTATTTATTTGAATAATGATCGTCAGCGCGCGGTCTTTATTGAGACCTTCACCTCAGTCTTCTGTTGCCATCTGCTGGTAACAATTAGAAGTATACGTATTTAATGTCTCAATAAAGCAATAAGTAAATACAACTATTAGCACAAATCTCAGTTTCTATTTCCATTAAAAAAATAGTTAATCCAAATTGTAACAAATTTTTAATTTTACAATCTGTAAAAAAAAAAAAAAAAAAAAAAACGTACCTTATTAGACAGGCTCATAGTACGATTAGCTGCATAGTGCCCTCTAGTGGCCAAAATAATCATTATTATTAACATACAGGTGTACTGATAAACAAAACACACTTTAAACTCATTTAAATGCTTTCAAATAAACATAAGATTTATTTATCCTACATGATATTGAAAACTGGGAGCACCATATGCTTAAAATTTAAACGAATCAGACGAAGTGACATCATCACATGGGCTTATGATTGAATATTTAGATGGTCTATAAATACACAAAAATAATTTGGCCCAGCAAAAATTCCAGTATCCCCATAATATCACAATAAACTGTATATTTGTGCCTAGACATTAGCTCTTCCATTAAAATCTCTTCACAGGTACCCTTATTTAGACACACATGTCCATCTTCCATCACAACACCTTCATAAGCATCTCATTATCAAATATTAATCAACATACTGCTGCTTTCCTCACAACGCACAACAGCATTCACTGCAAACAGTGAATCCACAATATCTCAGAATCAGAAAAAGAGCTTTGGTCATTTCATAAACAAACTACATTGCAAACTATGCAAGTTATTGAAATGCCACTGGCCTGAAGTCACAGTTGTTTCTGATATTTTGCAACTTCTATTGTATATCAACTGAGTTCACCAGCAATAAACACACATCAGAGTGTCAATCATAATAATATGTACTGAGAATGGTGGAAAAAGTCATGCATGCACATGTCTGACATTCACAATCACCCTTTTGGATTACATGGAAAAAGGAAGATGTGACTGAAATCAGATCTGAGGGCTGTGCTGTGCTACAGAGTTATGCTGGCTCTATCTGACGCAAAGGAGTTTTTCCAGAGACCTCCTCCCTCTTGTGTCTGCGCAGATATCGTATGGCAGAGAGTGCACTGACGTTCGCGAGGAGAGCTGAATAAAAAAAATCAAACAATACAGATATACGTCATTAAGGATTACTATCAATTGATTTACAAAACCAAACTTTCATATAAATCCAAATTTTGCTAAATTTGATGCGACTGAGAGCTTTTTACCAGGGAAAAGGCTTAGTCTGCACATTTCTTCTTTGAAAAGCATAACATTTGAAATAAATGCTGTCAAAACGTAACCAAATGACTAAATTAAGGACTCACTTTATTAACCCTAACCAGGAAAATAAAAACACATACCAGCTTTCCAGGTGTCTGCTCCTGAACCAGTTGATTTTAGCACCCAGGAGGCAAAAGCAATACAAACCAAGCACATGTCTGCCTGTTTAAGAGGCAAGAATGTAGCATCCAACCCTAGAAAAGATGCACCAAAATCAGAACAACAGTACAGTATCTTTTAATGGTCAAAAAAATAAAAAATAAAAAAACACCCCTAAATACCTGTAAACATGAACATATTCAAATCCTAATTGGGTTCCTAAAATCAATAAAAATGTAATACAAATGAAAGATATATACTATTATTTCAACATTTAAAAAAACATAGCAAAAACATTAATATTATGAAATATTATTACCATTTTAAACAGCCATTTTGTATTTTAATATATTTTAAAATGGAATTTATTCATGTGATGGCAAAGCTGAATTTTCAGCGGCCATTATTCCAGTCTACAGTGTCAAATGATCCTTCAGAAATAATTCTAATGTGCTGATTTGATGCTAGAAACATTTGTAATTATTATCAGTGCCGAAAACAGCTGTGCTGCTTAATATTTTTGTGGAAACAGTGATATATTTTTTTCTTTGAATTCTATGATGAACAGAAAGTGCCAAAGAACAGAATTTAATTGAAGCATTTGTAAGTCTTACTCTTACTCTTTAGTGACACTTTTGCTCAATTTATTGTTTCCTTGCTAAGTATTTATTCTTATATATCAATAAGTGCTAACAAAAACATTTGTTCAATTCTAACATTTTTTTATAAAATCATATATCAGTAGGCAGTTAGTGATTTAACAGTGAATTGATAATCTATGGCTGAATCCCAAATGATAATAAGTGACTGATGAAGTGATGATGGTAAGTGTCCTGATGTTCCTGGAGTTTCCTCTATTTTTACTTGGACTTTAAATTGAAACATGTTCTTCAATTCTGGGACATGGCCGATTTGAGAACTTGCCCAGCAGGACTAATTTGCACGTACTACCATTCCATCAGCCCGGGCATGGCTCTACATGTGACTAGATACTCTTAGTCAACAGCTATTGACAGAAAAGAGGGGAAAGCTGATTAAAATGAAAACTATTTAGGGAAACCAATGTATTTTCTTATTTTAGACTTAAGTCTAAAGGGAACAAAAAAATAACCCTTCAAGAAAGTGTTTGTTTGCAATTTGCAGTTTCAGTGTCTATGTGCAAAATACTGCATGGTAGAGGTTCTTACTTGGATCAGCAACAACTGTCTGCATCTCCACACACTTCTTCTGTTGTTCAGCCAGCTGCTGGAAGATACGGTTCTCCAGCTTGAGGAGCAAGGAATCTGGAAAGGGGCTTCCATCAGGGCTCATAGCATTGATAGGTTGAATGATTCCTTTGGGAAATGTCTTCACAGGAACAAGTTCCCCAGAACATGCCTTCCCTTTGGGGACTGTAAAACCTGTGCGTCGAACTTTTCTAAGTGACAGAGGGTTCGTCCAGAGGAAGTCGCTCTCATCTTCAGACAAGAAGTGCTCGTACATGTCAATAGGATCATGGTTGGGAGACTTGTAGTCATACCGTGTCACTACCTTGATTGCTGCATTGTCATTCTCATCATCTTCATCAGAATTCCCAGGAGAATCAGGGAAGAAATAGTCATATGCCTCTGGGAACTGAAGGTTTCTGTTAGCCGAGCGGGAGCAGGAAAATATGGGAACCATTTTATCACCACCTGACTCTTCCACAATTGGAAAAACAAAACTTCCAGAATCAAACTCTGAGAAAAAATGGTCATAGGTCTCAGGCAATGAGGTGCCGGTGCCATCAAGGTATGAGGCGGCTATGTTATCTGCACGAGACGCACATCGTTCAGGCTCATCCTCACCAAAGAAATACTGGATTATTTCAGAAAATGCTATACCGCTGCTTTCTATTTCTTCTTCATCATCAGAAAAGATCTTTGAGCCTGAAGTGTTCACATGGTAAAAAGGATCCATCAAATCGTCTTCTACCTCTGAATGGAGTGAATGCATCGAGGCATTTCTCAGGATTTGTCTGACTGGTTGAGTATCTAGAGCTTGCAGATTCTGCACAGACATGTTCTTACACATTCTTCTGAAGCACTGCTGTGAATTTGCTGGGTAGAGATGGTCAGGAAGAGCCGTTTCAGAACTTATGTGCACCATTTCATCACCCACAATATCTGGATCTGGACCGTTCTCCCACATCGGACCACAAGAGCTAGGAAACTCACTCGTCTCGTCTTCTTGCTTAGAAGGAAATGGGTTTTGAAGCTGTGCAAGGTCTTCATCCAGGTCAGATATGTAAGACATGTCTCCACTTAAGCGCTCTGGCTTAGAGTCATCAGGTTGAGTAAAGTATCCCGAGTCTGCAGCATCTGTAATGTCTGCTATGTTACCATCCTCGGGCTGGGTCAAAACGCTGGGGTGCTGGGCATTACTGATCAACCGCAGGCGCAGTATGTCATTGATGGTTAGCTTCTCCATTTCATTCCAAAAGGAGGAGATAGCAAACACAGGACTTGGAAGTTGATTTGAAGCATCAAGAGAAACACTCTCGAGATCTTTGGTTCCACTTTTCAACTCCCCGGAGGAAGTGTCCTTAATTTCAGCAGCCATAATTTGAGGCAACTCTGAAACATCTTGAGTAGGATCTTCAGTGAGCGTTCCTTCTGTAGGACCACAAGATATGATGGACTTTTCACAAAAAAGCTGTTCACTACTATTCCTGGCTGATACAGCAACTTCACTATCACTAATGTCTCTCTTATCTTCTGATTCATCTAAATTACTTGGCTTTATGGACGAGGCATTCACAATTATTACCTCACTAGTTTTATTTCCACTTTTGATAAGACCTTCACCTGCTCCATGATTAATATTATCAGACACATGATAATTTGTCTCACTTACAGGCATGTACGTGTTTATTTCAATGGTTTCAAAAGTCAAATGGCTTTGAGATTCTGAAATGTTCTCATGAATACATGCTTGCCATTCTTGAGAAGCCTTCTGTGAACAAGTAAAGGTTTCTGGAACGTTTCCATCTGAAGAAGATTCTGCTCTATCAATGTTGTCAGAAGACAAGCTTCGTTCTTCGGTAGCTGAAATCGCTGCTATATTACTACTGTTTGGAATTGTTTGTTCAATTTTTAATGGAGAATAGTCATCCTCATTTCCTAAACAGGATAAATCTTTGTCCTCTGTCAATTTAAAAGATGCAGTAGAGGAAGAAGACTCTGTTAAATCAAGAGCATTGGAAACGCTAGGAGATAATGAGGATTTCCTCTGACATCCTTCATCAGAATTATCACTTAGAGGTGCTGATAAGGTCTCTTTAATACCATTCCTGCTCTCTTTTAAGTGCACGGCAGGATCAAATTGAAGGGATTCGGTTATATTTAATCCACTTTCTTTTGCATTCAGAACTTTATCTATCTGGGGTAATAATGACAGCTCACAAATCTTTGCTTTTAATTGTCCATTGTTTATAAGGGATGTATCATGCATGCTTCTGGAAATAGTATTTAAGCTTATGCGTCCAACTTCCGGCTTCGGAAGTGTGGTGCCTATATTACTGGTAAAAGATACTGGCAAGCTGTTTGAAAACTTAAAATCAGCTGAGGCCTCCAAGTCAAATGTGTTTCTTAGCTGTAAATGATCAGTATTATTATGTGCATTTGAAGGTGTTTTAATTCTTTGAAATGATAGTTGCTCTGTCTTCCAGACATTTGCAGGAAGGTTGCATATCTCTTCCCGCTGAATAAATCTCTCTTCCTCTGATTCACTTTGCTGGTAGTGGATCGGAGCCTCATGTCCTTGTTCTACTGGTTCAACACTCAGTCTCTTTTTCTTCCTCCGCTTTCTTCTGGAAGGTGACACTGGGATCTGACCGATTGGTGAATCCTTCGAGTCAGAGCTACTTATAGCATCCAGATGAGCAATGTTTTGTCTTGCTAGATATGGGTCAATCACATCTTTCCTATTAAGCACTACCATCTTCTCTTTGTCAGGTGGCTTTGTTTCAGTTGTGAGCTCTAGATCTTTGCTCAGACCGCTACATCTTCCCTGTTTCTCTTGCTTCATTTGTACTGTAATTAGGGGTGTTGTCAATAGCTTCCTTCCAATGATTAGCTCTGTGTCAGACTTTGATGCACCTTCTTGTGCAATAGCGGGTGTGATCTCTAATGACTTTTCTGAGACTATATCGCCCCAGGTATGAGCCACACCATGTTTAGTTATTTCTCCTCTAAGATAAGCCTCATTTCGGCCAGATGGGCCTGTGTCTGCCGACAGAATATCCTGCTTATCAATCAAACCCTCCAGATGACCTGTCTTCTCACTTCCACGAATGATAACGTGGCTTTGTTCCAAGGGCTGTTGATTTTCTGTGACACTTTTTAACTGCTCAAAGAATAGATTGACAGTCTGAAGGTGCAAGTCCTCCTCACTGCCAGAGAGAACCTGCTCTGGACTACGTATTCCGTACTTGCTGAGGTAATTATAGACAGGTGACGCCTCACAGTCTGGCGGGCCATCAATCTGAAGGTCTGGATCAGGGTCTATGGATGCTGTACCTACGGCCGGGGTCCTGTTTAGAAGGAAGCAGCCCATCTCATCAATGTCACTCATACCCGAGTCCTCTCGGCTGGCGAGCACTGGAGAGAGCAGGTCACAGTTCTCACACTCCTGAAAAAAACAGTCCCAGTCTTGGTCGGAGATGTGCACACTGTATTCAAAGTCGTCCATCGTGAATGGATGATCAATTCTGAATCTACAAATGAAAAAAGAATTAATCAATGAATGACATGAATAAATAGTGTGGCAAAAAAATAAATAAATACATTTCACAAAAAAGAGAAAATGCTAAAATGTAGATGTTTTTACCTGCTTTATAAGAATGGCACAAGCAGTGTCATTTGGTACTTATTTTTAAACTTATTCTGAAAAACAGATGTTTCAACCACAAATCGTGAAACAACATACTTGAATCAATTTTTTCAGAAGCAAAGTGCTCTAAAGCTCAATAACATTGAATAAACTAAAATTGCAGTTATTTCAAGCTTTATTTTTTTTGCATTACAATTTACTACTAAAGTTATCTTTTTTTAATGAGTCCATCTTTTTTACTATCAAAGTAAATCATGCATACAATCAAACATAACTCTTTGAAAAAAAAAAAATAATACAAATGTTCATCTCTCTGGTAAAACTGCATGGGAAACAAGTATGCAGAATCCACTGCTTTTGTTCACATTTATTTTTGTTGGGTGTGAACAATAATATAAATCTAATATTAAATTCACAGAAATCTGTACAGTACCTGTTCAATGGTGTGAAAGTGCAAAAGTTCCAGAGCAGTTAGCCTGTCACACTACTTCAGTAGCCTGAGGCATAGTAAATGCCCTTTGAAGTGTGTCCTTCTGAGTAAGAGTGGTACACCACAGGCCCTATGATTTGCTATAAATAGAACGGTGTTACACATCACGTAATACACGCAGCACTTTCTGTCTCACTCTCTGACACCTTCCACCAGCCCACCAAACAAATATGTACAAAGTGAACACCATAGACTCTTAGTTGGCAAGGCTGTTACAAAATCTGCTAGATTTAGTATTTATTATTATAGTTTGCAGCACTGCAGAAGTCACAGCAGTCTTCCAGAAGAATGACTGGCCACGAAAAACCATGCTTCAGTTGCATGTAAATGACATATTATTGACAAAAAGTTAATGAGAGATGTGGCAGCTTTAGAATGAATGTCTTATTAGTGTTTACATTGTAAAATATTATACGATTTTTTTTAAATGTATGTTCACATGCTGGAAAAAGTAAAGATTTTATTACTTTTATTCAGCAACTTTGCACCCAGGGTGAAAGATCATGTGACAGACCGGATGATTGGATTAATGGTTGCTAATAATTTGCTTTGTCATTTCTGCAAAAATTACATTTTAAAATATACTGCAAAAGAAAACAATTATTTTAAATTGTGATTTTTTTTTTCTCAAAATATAATTTGTCTTTTTACATTATCTTTTTTTTTTCATTTTATAGTACATCACCGATCTCAGCTTTGAACCCCTTACAGCTAAAAAGAAAAGAAAAGAGAAGTAAAACACATTGAAATCACAGTCATCAAAAGAAGGACATTTGCAAAAAACTAAATACAACAAAAAACAATTATTGTGGGTGATAAATGCATGTATACAAATACCATATAGATGTAATAGTTGTGTAAGTCCTTGAAAGACTTGCTTTTCATTTTCCAATTACATTGCAAGTTCTAACAAAACATTCCATTGTGCAATATAAAAATAAAAATAAAAAGAAAAAAAACCTTAAGACATACAAAACACATACATTATATAGACTGAACAAAGCTTTTACAGTATATACTGTTGGTATATTGTAGCCTTTCATTTCAGCTTCCAATGACATTCCATTTTGCACATATCTTTCAGCGCAAGTTTAGCTAGGAAGGCAAAGGATTGTATTGCCTGCCATCAAAAAGATTCCATCAGCTGACACAGTGGAGGACTCTATAACTAAAAGTCATATGATTGTGTCTGTTGCCAGATTTCTGCTGTGATATCATGTGAATATATGTAGGGTCTTCTTTCCAGCAGCTTAGAAACAAGTCATGGCGAATGCCACTCAAGGTATTAATGTCACAGTAAGAACACATTCATATTTTGGTCATCTGACACAGCCGTGATGGTCTGAAACGTCTCTTCACCACAGTGCTTAAAACACATGCTGCATATTATACAAGGACATCTAAAGACAAAAATGCTAGCAAACCAGATCATGAATTATAATTTTAAAAGCTATATTGTAGCTTTCCTGGACTGTAACTCAAACAGTAGTGCTTGGCAGTCGTCAAGGTCGTGGGTTCGATTCCCAAAGAAAACAAGAAATGACTATGTAAATGTCAACTTTGAATACAATGTCATTTGCTTTGGACAGTATCTGGCAAATGCATAAATGCAATTTTGCAACAAATTCATAAAGAACTAACATATTTTATAATGATTTCAAACTCAGCAAATAACACGTGTATGATTTGTACAAAGTTGCTCATGTTGGCTCTTGTCCAGCAAAAGGCTGAATGGCAAATGGGGTCCGAGGGCATGTTTAGAGACATCAAGATTACACAGTAAATGTAGACAGTAGGATTACCTAATCTGGCCATTTTGCAAAATGTCATTAAATCATTATGATATTAAGATAACAGATCTCTCTTTATCCCATCATCATCAGAGATCTCGCGCCTTCTGTTCTTCCTTCCTTCACAAGTGTCTGAACTCCATAGAGAATCAGAGGACAAACTGTAGCAGGTTTATCTTACATATTAGAAAAATGTTAAATGTGAGAACCGAAGACTATATATCATATAACATGTCAGTAGCACTTTGAGTCCCTTTTCTTTCACAGTAGGAATGTTCTTCAAGTCTTTCTGAAGTGAGAAGTTTGCTTGACATTCAGACCAACAAAACCCACTTTGCATTCACTCTTTTAATTATTCATGACCTTTATACATTTTATTCTGGCTTCTGTGGGAAAACATTCCCCCCACCAATTAACCAACCACAGGACGGGCACGTTGCCCAGAGAGGTCCTACACTATCAATTCATCAGAGCTTTACTGAGACAGAGGGGTAAAGGCCTTGTCTAGTGAGTTTACTGCACCTGGGGCGTTGGGCTGTCTGAACGCAGGTGGGATTTTGTTTTCATCAACAGGATTAAGCCCAATAAATCCGTTTCTGGGATTAAGATTGGGATCTGTTTGGACTACTTAGCAGTTGCTAATACTGTGGTGTTTCTTCTCTAATTGTACTGCTGTTTCAGCTGTGACTATTCATTGCCTGACTTTTTAATTCCTTGTAAATAGAAACGCCCAGGTCAAGTGACAGTTTTTCAACAAAGCATGGCATGGCATCTCCTTTTTAGTTTTGCATGTAACAAAAGAAACTTTAAGTAATTCTTTGAGAAAAAGATCATTAAATTCATGCTTGTCTTCTCTGAAATCTTACGTTTTAAAGAATGGTGCCATTATTGGTACAAATGCTAACATGTCTTGAGTTTAAATGAAATATTTGGGCATCATGGTCTGTATGCCCAATAGTTTATTGAAGAAGTATATAACATCATCTGAGGTTTGTACACAGGACTCCTTCTTGTTATAGCAATTTCATTTTTTATTCGAGTTGTTTAATAGTGTCTTTGCATTGTGAAAAATTACTATTTAAGACACTAAATAGTATAAAAAATCATACTATCAATGTTTATAGCAGGCTATCCTGGTCCATCTCTGCATATAAGATAAACATGCCATTCTTAACCTTTTTTACTCTCCTTTGTTCGAGACAATATTCAATTCAAAGTATATGAAGAAAGTTTTTCTTTGCATTTTAATTGACATGGTTAATATAAATACATTTAAATAATTTTAATCATTTAGCCTAAATTTATATAATTTGTTGAGACAACCACTGGTCTAAAAACGTGTTGCCACATGGAATATGGAGTTCACTTCACAATGCCTTACTCTCTGAATAAATGAAAGAATGTCTGGATATCAAATAGATTCATCAATCCTAAACTAGATAAGTTAGCCAGATAAATAGTTTGTAATCTAAAACCACAAATCAGGACTGAGACAAAGTATTTCATGTAATTATAGTGTGCTTTAACAGAGATAAATTATTTTTAGATTACAAATTGCTCGTAAATTGACTTATTTTCTTTGGGAAATGGTCAATCACATGACATAGCTAACTAGGCCTACATGAGGTAAATATGGCAGCCTCTGGGGTTATCTTCTTCCAAGACCAGCTGAGCAATTAGGCTACCAATAACTTCCGCTAGGTTATTATAGATATAATCCATAGATATATGAGGTTGCAGTTCCAAGTAAAGTCAACAACCACTATAAACTTTAAATTTTATTAACAAACAAAAATATGTGTAATATGAGTAATATTCTGCTGGCACAGTGTAGTAGTTGAGACCATCACATCAATTGCGTGTGTAGAAGTAGAAACCTAACTTACACAACCAACGAGCCAAGTTACCTCAGGTGGGCCTACTCGTCATCCTCAGTTAGCTGACCTAAAAAGTTAGCGAAGGCTACATGTTCGACAGATTCTGTCAACATAGGTACTGTATTGTGAGAATGCGTCTCACTTTGTCATGTCGTTATCTTTTCCTGTGAGCCGGAGGCACTAAAAAGCATTAACTGACTGCAGACAATGACGGGCCGGTGCTCGGAGCTCATCGCTGCACGCGGGAGCAGATAACAACAAATGCGCATTGTTTCGCGAAAGCACCTGAGCGCGCTGCGATAGCGGTCATCGGGACCTCAGCCATTGCTCAATCCTATTATTTACAGAAGCTTAAATGTCCTTAAAGGAGCACAGGAACTGCTCATTTCAGATTCTCAGAGGGTATCAGTTATAGGCTTACTTGTTGATTGACTGGATTTGAGACACGAGTGTCAGGTTCCAGCTAAACGCACACACAGGCTACACAAAGAAACAAGATTACAATTACTATTATTAATGTAAATAATGGGTAACTTTTTCTGTTTTATTTTTTTAAGTCTAGGCCTTTTAGCGAATACTTGAAATTGCGAAATACAGTTTTTTTTTTTGTAATAATTAAACATTTAATAAATCTATGTGAAGTTAACTTAACCAGAAAGCTTTTTGCATCTATGCAATCGCTCTGCAATGTCGTTAACTGTTGGCCACAAGGTGGCAGTCGAGATTAATATTACAGCAGAAGAGAATTATTGCTTAGTGTTCAAAAGTTTCGCATTATCTGTTCCCAGTTAACATTCATCCTGTAAAATCTATTTGTAGGCTACATGTAATAATACCAAGTTTTTATCAAGTTATACATTTCGTTTAGACATTCAGTTTTTCTTTACTTTAATTCCAATTAAATTAAATACACTAGTTTTATAATTTATTGCCAGCAGGCCTGATGTGTTGCATTTCAGTTGAATTGTTTTTTTTTTCCTTTTAAGTTTAGGCCTATGGCATCAGTCTTGGGAAACGCTAGTTACATACAGTATATGTCTAGTCTAAGCATTAATTTTGAGTTTTTACACAAAGCTCTGTTAAGTATATAATACAAAAGAAAAATCCATCTGACTTTCTCTGACTCATAAGTCTGGCTGTGGTCCACAATGTATCTCACTCAGCAGAGGGCAGCCTGGGAGGGATCATCAGGGAAGGGTCTCAGACCGCAGCCTTCCTCTTCAAGATGAGTCATTTCTGAAGCATTAAAGGTCATACAGGCAGGAATAGGATGAGAGTTATATTTAGTTTAATAACCCACCTCCATTGTCCTATCCTGTTACAAAGATTTTGGATGACTGCGTAATATGATCCCATTTATTATTATCAGGGACACAGCTTTTAGTTCAAATTATGCTTTTGGATAAAGTACTTATGGAAATTTCACAGCAGTTTAGGATTACTGTTGAATAAACACTAAATTATGTTTCTCTGAAAGGCCGTGTCTCTTTTTTGGCCTCACACATCAGTTTAGTCCCTTATCAGCTTTTCAGACAGACATGTGGCCTCCATATGTCACAAACTGTACGGAAGCTTGTCTGTTAGTAAAGTTAACAACACACACTCATTTTTAACCCTTCAAATTACTTTGGTGTGAGGTCAGGATGATTAACTCAGGTTCTGATCATTTTTTTTGCTTTACTAAAACCAGTTAATGCAGATGTTACTGAACAAAATGAATTATTAGGAGATCCCTGGTAAGGGATTCCTGGACTGGTAAGCTATTATAACTGTAGAGAAAGTATGGATGCATTAATATCAGGCAAGCCGAGCTGGGGGGCTGACAGGAAATGTGATTAAAATCCTTCCAGACAGACGCACTACATCCTCTCAACCTCATGGCTTGTGTGTTTGCTCTGAGTTAAACATACCAGGACTGATCACAGACCTATTCTCCGTTTGTGGAAGTGTTTGTTAATGAGTGATCTGATGACAAAGGTTTGACAGACCCTCTACCACACACAGACTGATGGCTCAACCTGTTTCCCCGAGGTCACCCGGGTTATCAGCAGCCATGAAACAATAGGAACCGGCGGGGCCAGGCACTGGCCAGATCTAGCATTGACAGGCTGCATGTCTACAGACTTATACAAACCAGCACTGGACACACAGCCCTCTTCACTCATCATGGCTGATAACAAGAGCACGGCTGTCACTACTCATTAATTTAACCACACCGTAATTGGACTGAGAGTTGCCCTCTGACCTCTCAGGTCTGCAGCTATTACTCCTCACAGCCCAATCAGCTCTGGACCGAGAAACAATACCCACTATAAGTGCTGAATAGCTCTGATGAAAGATGTTGCATGATATTCAAGATAAGCAAAGTATGTACTTATAACCAGATTGTTTAGCATTTTCTGGACTGATTTTATTGGAACAGTGTTGAATACTTTGGAAGTGATTTATAATTTTACATTGTCAAATCTTGAAAGATGTTTTATCAGTGGATAGTTTCTTTGTAGTGGTTTAATTTAAGTGAGTCTTTTTGCAGTACAGCTTGATCATTGAATTAAAAAAATTCTAATGATGATAACTTTGTTTATTAATAATATTAATAAATAATAGTAAATATATGTAGAAAAATGTAATACATACCAATTCCAAAAATTCAGACAAAATATATCTCTCTCTCTCTTTCCTCTCTCTCTCTCTCTCTAATATATATACACACACACACACACACACACACACACACACACACAAACAAACTCTAATTGGCTTCTGCATCCCTGTGCAGATGGATGGAGATAATTTTAACTAATTTGTAAATTATGCAAATGCCTTTTTGTGGTTGAAAGACAGCTTGCAATAAATATAGAATATCATTCTTAAGATATATCAGATATCTACTGAACACTTTCAGCTATGTATGTATTCTGCTACTTTTTTTAATGTCTATACAGGGCTTTTTATTCACAACCGTGTGAGACAGATTTGCACATTGGAGCACATACAAAATCACTAATGTTTTCTTTCCTGTTTTTGAGGTGAAATGTTTAGAAATAGAGCTTTTGTTGCGCTTTAACACAGTTAGAATTCATTATGCTCTGACAGGCACTTTTGACGTCATCTCTGATTCTCTTTCATGTACCTCCACAAACACACAGTCTTTAGATGGTTAAATCCCATTCTTAGACTCATCTAGGTGTGTCTTCATCCCACGCTCCACGGCTCGCACACTGCCTCTTCTGTTCTCTCCAGCCCACTGAGCATGTACAGTAGAGCCGGGTCCTGGCAGAGCAGCCAGGCGAGCAGAGCGTTGAGACATTACTGCTTTAGGGAGTGTTTTGTGTGCCTGTGTGCTCGGCTCTGCAGGAGTAGAGAGCGGATGACGTCAAGGCTGGAGTGCAGTCAGGATCAGACAGTAAATCACAGGGCATCCACTCTCTCACCGCAAACACACCCGGTTCGGCATGGGGAGGACACGTCTGGACTCACTCCTACTCCCTCTCTCGGTTCACTCCCTTACTATGTGGCTCACGGATTGGCTGGACAGACAGAGTAATAGCCTGCTGCTGAGAGGAGTGAGGTCCGGTGCTTTCCCTGGACTTCCCCCTGCAGTATGCCAGGCTTCAGGCTGGGGCCTGAATAGCATCTGAGATGCTATTTGTGCTCGTGGGCTCCCAATAAATCATACTAGACGCGCCTTTTATCATTTATATGGTTTGAAATGTTTTTGGCGGCTGATGCTGTTTGAAAAATGTGCCTCAGCTGGAGCCTGAGCGAGGGGGAATTTAGAAGGTAGAACTTTCAAAACTTGTAATTGCTGTGACGGGATCATTACAGAAGGTAGAGTGTTTAACATCCAGTTAAATAGCTGAATTACCAACACTCACCGTCCTCACTTCAGTCTTCAGAATTGGACCTATAGGAGTGCAGTGTCTCAGAGGAGTTAGTGCTAAATCTTATCTTATTTTTCAGGTAAATGGCCCCCGAGCGTACAAATGTTTCCTTCTCTGAAGGAGTCTGTTTGTGTCCTTCTGATTTGGATCAGCAAGTTCTCTCCCATTTAGGTAAACATCACTAGCTAATCAGTCACTGGTAACACCAGAGGAAAGTTATATTACTAAAATGTTGCTCTTTGATAAGGAATAAGGAATAAAAACATTGAATAAAAAACAATGTCGACAAATAGTTGACAAATTACCAAATAACTTGCTTTACCTTTAACAGCAGTCACTGCTGTATGTTTTAGTGAAGGGATGGGTTAATATATAAATTACAGCAATTGATGTAATATAATTTTGGGTGTTTTCTAGTTGTGTTTAGAATAATTAAGTTCTAATTTGATGCTTTTACTGTAATGAAACTGATTGCATTTGTGCCACTTAATATTTCTAACGGTTTGGAAAGGAAATCTCTGTCTCATAATCAAGTGAGAGAGTCAGGTGTTAGCTAAGTAATGACTCTGTGTGATTCACGGATTGACTGTATGAGTCTGTTCACACCACCAAGTATGACAATAACGATTATAATAAACCAGAGGTGTCCTGCTAATTAAACACCTTACCTGACTTATCAAGGTCTTCAGACTCACTGGAAATTTTCATGCAATTTTGTTGGAGTGTTGTCCGTTTGATGTGGATGCTAATAGTTATACATTTACATTTAGCTGACGCTTTTATCCAAAGCGACTTACAATTGCTATATATGTCAGAGGTCGCACGCCTCTGGAGCAACTAGAGGTTAAGTGTCTTGCTCAGGGACACACTGGTGTCTCACAGTGGATGCTCTCCGACCAATGGCATGCATCTTATCCACCGCGCCATCACCACCCCATGGTGGTGTTATACTTCTTGATCTGAATGGACCTTAACTTACAATTCTGTGAACCTTCGATACAGACTTTGAGATTACTCATGGATTTTTCTCTCCAAGAAATATCTGAGAAGAAGACAAAATCTCAATTTGCTGTTGTGTAGAAGAAACAAATGAGAACTTGTTTCCTTCCTCCAGAAATCCCAGTAAACCCTACAAACCATATTCGTCTAAATTAAGAAGCCTGTAAGAGGTCCTATAAAACGATATATTATTGCATGCAACTATTTAAAGATAAAAACACCTCTGTATGTTCTGTTTTCTGCATGCCCTAACTTTTTTCTATTGTGAGTTTGTTTGTACGTGTAAATGAAGGTTTTGAAGAGTCCCGATGTTTAGTTCTCTTGCTGAATGGCAACATTCTTCACCAGCGCTGTCAAATTACCCAGAGCTAAATGAGACCAGCGAGGTTGTAGATAAGACTTGGAGGTGAAAACAACTACATTAACATAACCAATGAGTCAATTCTTTCTTTCTCATTAAGAGCGTTGAAGAATTTGTGTCCGGGCAGCCCCATTCTCTGGACAATGAGGTGGATTCCAAGCAAGTGCTGCTGACAGGACCTTGTTCTGGAGGAGTGCTGCTCTCTGAAGGGTAAAAGCCCTTATGTAGATGACGACACCATCTGAGGCAAGAGGTTGGAGCTTATTTGCTTGAATGTTGCCATAACAGTAGGATAACAAGTAGTTGCAACCGATGTGTTGCCTTGTTTAATGAGGCACAAGAATAGGTGATAGGTCAAATGTCAGACAGGGCTTTAAGCACTTTTCAGCCCTTTAAAGGCCACAAACGTCACTCTGAGACTTTAATATACTTCAATGCATGTCTCGGAACTTCTCAAGGTTATCACACCATGGTGTTCCAGCCTTATGATGGTGAATAAAAGCCCACATAGCCCTCAGAGCTGTTAATCTATGGTGTACCTTGCCAACAAGAGACAAGAACTTTTTATACCTCTCCGCAGGAGCTCCCTGCCCCTCTCTCCCACAGCTCAACGTGGAGCTGCCCTGCTCTTTGAAGTGATATTTACTCTCTCATTCATCGCATGAGAAGAAAAAAATAAAAAAAGAGGTAAAATGAAGAGAAAGAAACACCTGCCAGACAGCAAACAGCTCCCAAGGTCCACAGCTCCTCAACAGCGATCCCCATGATGTCATCGCAGTCACATGAAACACTGAAAGTTTTCAGCCTCTACTTCGTGATTTTTCAGGCACTTTTTTTTTTTAGGGCTTTTGTGTTTAACTGGCTGATGGCTGTCTGTCTCAGTATTTTTATTTTTTTTTGGCTTTAAAGGTGCCAATAATGATTTTTGATGAAGTACAAACGTGCTTTTCATCGCCCAGACCTTCTCAGTCCAAACCATCTCAGATTTCTTACTAGAAGTGTGATAAATAATGTAATGCATGAAACTCAAAATATGACTTTGCTTTAGCTTCAAAGAGATGAGAGCGACAGTCGGTTCGAAAACACAAGCTGTTAGCTTTCCACGATAGTCTCAGTTTTAATCAAACAGGGTGAGCTGCATGCTGGGAATGAAGTTCACTCCTAGCCACCAAGAACAACACGGGCCTGCCTAAACAATGGGAAACTTAAAATAAACCTCGGCTCCTTCACTCCCTCTCCAAGCTCCCACTGAGGCCAATATGATAAGAGAGGCAGGAGCAGGACTTCAAGACATTTAGGCCTTTAATGCATTATGAGGTTCACACAGCGAAATCACATTAAATACTTTAATTCTTACTGTTGGGGTGGGGTTGCTGAGGTGAACACATAGAGGGGGGGTAGGTTCCTCTGCACACTCCATTTGATTAAAAAATCCCTTCATGGGTGCATGTGCTATACTTTTATTACTCTCGGGCAGCACTTCATAGCAGTTCCGCTGTCTGGTGTTCATGATCACTTTTGGGGGCATGAGGCCTTACAATATCCATTTATGACTCTGAAAAAGATTTTTGTGAGTGGCAGTCGAATCATTCCACAGGGTTATGTCGGATTTTTGTTTTTTACTTTTGAGATGATGAGAAAGATATCAGGTACAACTGACCCAAAGCACTGATTTGTACATATACACGTCAGGTTTGAGAGCTGCAGAGAGTGGACCACGAACATGTCATACTGAATGGTGCTGCTAATTTGATACATATTTAGAAGTTCCCAGTATGCACTGTGGCATTAATAAATGACCTTTATATTATTTAGTTTTACTGTGATGGAATGGCCTACACCGTCCCTGTGACACTACATAGGACAAGTGCTTTGGAAAATGTTCTTATTGTTTGGTGATTCATTACTAATCCTATTCCTAACCCATACTAATTGTACTAGCTACTAACTAGTAATTATTTCAGCTGTTGTGTGGATGTGTGGTGGTTTTTTACTTTTATGGTGTGGTTTTTGATTGGTGCTGCTATTGAGGTTAATGTTAAGTGCCTACAAACATCTTACTGTCTCAAGATGTTCTTTCTTTTAGAGGTAGATGAACAAATGTAGATGTTCTTATCACTCTGTAAGTCAAAACAGTACTATTCCCCTTTCACAATGAAGTTAAAAGGTGGTAAATCCAAGTTTGATACAGTGAAGCTTAATGATGCTAAGACTTTTTGTTTTTCAGGCTTTAAATATTATTCGTTGATGTGCTCTATTACTCATGTAGCAGTGGTGTGTGCAAGATGGGTTTTTTTTTAGTCCTGCTCCTGACAAATGTAAAAAAAATATATTTTGTCCCACTTTTGCCAACAGATTCTGTGTCGCTCTGGTGCCATCGGTTGTTGCAGCTGCCTACAATCAAAAAAAAAAAAAAAAAAAGAGAAAATCCAAAAATGCACCAGTATACCATTTCATATCTGTACTCAGCTAGACAAAATTTGTCCCGTGCTGCATTCTGTTGCGTCAGGTCCTGCGGATCTTTCACGGACATCATGCAGCCAGACTCTTTCCTGATCCCATTCCCATATCACGTCCTGTCCTCTCTCCACTATCTTGTCAATGAGTGTGTTTACATGTACAACAAAGCGCTGATAACTGCCAAACATCAGCTTCTTATAATAACCTGACAATTCAAGATTTCAATTTATATATATATATATATTGTCACGGGAGGAGCACAAGACAGACACAGTGGGCGTGGCGTCAGGCCTCGGAGAGGCTTTTATTAACAGAAATCATAAAACAAAGGGAATAAAAGTGGCCAAAAGGGGAAAGTGTCCAAAATAACAGGGGATCTGGTGTCCTCGTTGTGCTGCGGGGTTTGTGTGGGTCGGGCAGTGTTCATCAAGGAAGGGTCCAGGCAAGGGGCGGAGTCCGGCGGCCGCACGCGCTCCCCTCCTTGGTCCGGGGCGCGAGGGGCGGCGGCTTCTCCTAGCGGCCGCGTCTCTCTCGTTGGCCGCGGCGCTGGTAGGGGATGGACGGCCCGGCATCCTGGCCCGTCGGCCGTGTATACGGGTGCGGTTCCCATCCGGATCGCGGGTCCGGCAGCTCACGTCTTGGTGGCGCGGGAGTCCCTCAACGCACCCTTCCTGGACCCACGAGGACACCAGTGTGCATGCACGGGGAAGAGACCGGTCTCCTGAGGAGAGGCGCGTTGGGCTTTTAAACAGCGGCGGTAATGAGGCTCCACTTCCTTCAGGTGTGCCCCATCACACGCCGCCAGCCCTGACTCGTCCAGCGCCCCTCCTCTCACACACCCACTCCAGTCGGGAGCCTGGTGAAGGGCGGCGATTTAGGACGGGGTGCCGGTGACAATCAGGGAGGAGGCAGCTGACTCGTCACATTCCCCCTCCCAAGCGACATCCCCGTCCCCAGGGCGCCACCCACACGGGAGTGCTACCATCCTCAACCAGGCTCCAAACGGTCGGAGTGGGCGGGGCTTCCTCTCCGGGCGGTCCTCCCTCTCGCAGCGCACCAGAACAGGGACAGAGAAACCGGGTTTTAGTGACAGCCTCAACCAACCACCGGGCAAAATGACAATGGAAAAGTCACTTACCCCTTGTGTGGCTGGGAGGCTGTCCCCAGTTTTCCTCCGTCCCAGTCTGGGTTCTCACGAACGTTTGCAAGCGAGAGGGAGTGACGTCACCAGACGTTTCCCAACTGCGCTGTCTAGGCTCCGCTTGCCCGCATTCTCCACCAGTGTCACGGGAGGAGCACAAGACAGACACAGTGGGCGTGGCGTCAGGCCTCGGAGAGGCTTTTATTAACAGAAATCATAAAACAAAGGGAATAAAAGTGGCCAAAAGGGGAAAGTGTCCAAAATAACAGGGGATCTGGTGTCCTCGTTGTGCTGCGGGGTTTGTGTGGGTCGGGCAGTGTTCATCAAGGAAGGGTCCAGGCAAGGGGCGGAGTCCGGCGGCCGCACGCGCTCCCCTCCTTGGTCCGGGGCGCGAGGGGCGGCGGCTTCTCCTAGCGGCCGCGTCTCTCTCGTTGGCCGCGGCGCTGGTAGGGGATGGACGGCCCGGCATCCTGGCCCGTCGGCCGTGTATACGGGTGCGGTTCCCATCCGGATCGCGGGTCCGGCAGCTCACGTCTTGGTGGCGCGGGAGTCCCTCAACGCACCCTTCCTGGACCCACGAGGACACCAGTGTGCATGCACGGGGAAGAGACCGGTCTCCTGAGGAGAGGCGCGTTGGGCTTTTAAACAGCGGCGGTAATGAGGCTCCACTTCCTTCAGGTGTGCCCCATCACACGCCGCCAGCCCTGACTCGTCCAGCGCCCCTCCTCTCACACACCCACTCCAGTCGGGAGCCTGGTGAAGGGCGGCGATTTAGGACGGGGTGCCGGTGACAATCAGGGAGGAGGCAGCTGACTCGTCACATTATATATATATATATATATATATATATATATATATATATATATATTTTTTTTTTTTTTTTTTTTGAATACATCGCCAAAACAATAGTAAAATGTGCTCTGATTAAGTTTTAAACCATGTGTTTAAACCTTTAGCTGTAATGCTTGATGTTAAGGATAAAGTATGCAAGGTAAAGTAAACACACTGATTAGAAGTTAGCAAAACACCAAAAAAATAAATAAATAAATAATTAGAGATCTCTGATCAATTTATCCTCCTCTTTTTGCATTTCCCCCCTGCTGACAATAGTTTACCATCAGGGATCCCTCCCCCTCAGTTGTGAAGGACTTTGCGATTTGAGAGCCCTCTTGTGCAGTCATTCTGACGGCCCCGGGGCAACGTTACCCTCAAATACACAACACTCTCTCTGTCGGACCCCCTGTGAGCAAAAACCTGCTGAAATGGCTGCTGGCCATGTATGTAAATGCTGTAAACTTGCAGCCTCGAGGCTCTCTGTTTGCTCTCTTCACATTACCCATATGTCACCTCGCTGCCTGCAATGTCTATAATACATTCATCCAGAGCCACACTAAATGAATGGATTTTATTGAGTGAGATTTGTTCCTTTTGTTCTCCTTACCATTAGTGTCTTCTCCATTTAGAGAAGCGAGTATATGTATGTGTGTTTTCCCGAGCAGAAGCAGACACCTCTATGCATGCCGCACTTCCCCGCTGCGTCACTCTTCCAGTCTGAAGCTATTTCGGAGCATATTGACGCGTTGTCCAGCTGTGCCGCTGAGACTCTGCTAAATACTGACCCTAAGCCACAGGTTACAAGTCCAAATCCTGCTCATTAGAGCCCTAATTGATTGTAATGTGGCCTTTGAGAAGCACTCCCTGCCACGGGGTGGTACTACACTTATGGGTTCCCCCCGCTGTCCCTTTCCTGTTGTCTGCATCGGGCGCCAGCGAGGTCTACGGTTCGGCTACAATCGGCCTTCGCAGATGGAATCATTAAACTGGGGGGGTGGCACGAAGCCTTTCATTGTGGCTGTTTCTGTGTACCAGCTTGAGCCCAGGACAGTGTCCACTCTGCCCTCCCAGCAGGAGAACCCCATCCTGGGCAGGACATTGTTGGCTCTCGCCTTGACTTGTTGCCTGCTGCTTGAGATGCATGGGTTTGATTTTAATGCCAAGTCCTTGGACTAAAGCCCACCTTGCAGGGGAGCTAGGTCAATATTGGTTTTGAGAGCATGTGGAAAAATGTCAAAATGTTAAGTTCTATTCACTTTCCCCAGCGCTGTTTGTTTCTGCAGTGAAAGGCCTAGTGGGCCATTAGTGTAAACAGCGCTTTGTCTCACAGCTCAGTCTCCAGCAGGAGGGGACAGAACAAAACACAGATATAGAGATTAAAGTCTGGCTTTAAAATGGCAAAACAGCAGGACTTACAGAGACCTTAAAATGACAAAAAAAGAGAGATAAAGAAAACAAACTGTAATCTTCCTGCTGTTAGGTGAATGAAATGCAGTGCATCTTTAGAATCACTCTCCCTGTCTGAGGTCGGAGAGCATTAGGCTCTGAAAATTGAGGGAAAATGAAAGGCTTTTGTTTGAAATGCAGGATGAATTAATTAACATATAACACATTAGCCACGAATAATAGAATGATGTTTTAATTATGGGCACTTTTAAAATGAGGACGTAAAAAATAAAACCTCTTAAACCTTAAAATGCACTTTTGACACCCTCACTGGCACTCTATATTATTTTCTATGCATTCTCTTAACTATCACTCATAACCAGCATTTTTAGAGGAAACTGTATTAGTGTTAAATTGTCGAAATTATGTCACCTGTCGGACAGTCATAATCTACAATTTATATGTTATAATGGATTTTCATATTTTAAAATTGAAAGTCTGGATTCGGGATTAGGAGAAAAGTTTCCAAGACTCACTTATATATGATAATGTTTTTGTGGGAAAGGTCATTCAGTGGACAGGAGAGATTCATTTCACAACAGCCTGGAGTTCATTTATATCTTAAGCCAAGCACTTGAATGACTAATGGTAAAATTTCTTGACAAGTAAAAGACCAATGAACTGAGATGAACAAGACTGCAGACTGACGATCAGGCAGGTTAAAGTTAAGACATTACATAGACTGTAAATAACGTGAGCCACATGTATAATTTAACATGCAGTAATTAATTATATTCTGAGTCCACTTGCCACATACTGAGTGGACAATTGATCAAATGGTGCCACCAGTACTTCTTCACAATGACAGAAATGTTAATTTAACATTAAACATAAAATTTACTTCCATTCAATCTAAATGACATGTTCAAGCTCAAGAATCCAACATAAACAACAACTCTCAAGCTAGCCTGAGTTTCCATTTGTCACATTATTTCACCTGTTTATTCATCTTCTTCAAAAGTGGTATTTGGACCAACAGCTTCAATCTATTTATAATAGACAGCGAATTGGCAGAAGAATCCTGTTTTCCACGATTTGGTCAAAACCTTCCAGGTTCCATTTGAAGTAAAAAATGTCTTAAGGAAAATCTAGATCACCTACTGATTTTTAACGTTTCTGGTGTGGGTCATCTGTATTTCTGCATTTAGGATTGTCTTTTGAAACATTTTGCAGAGGTATTGCAGTGGCCAGTTTGGGTCATTGACAGTGTTGTTTAAAATCTGACATGTTTCTGTATATATTCTCCAGACTGATAAACAATGGTGTTTAGGACATCAGGGCTGAAAAATGCCCAACGGACCCCTTTATTACCATGAAAATCTGACTCTACAATATAACTTTCTTCTGGAAATGGATGACACTGTGAGAAAGCAGCTGTTTTACTGCAGTCCTCCCCTTCCTCTCGCTTTGAGCTGTCCTTTCTCTTCACGGCCCTGAGGGAACGTGCCACTCTCCCCTCAATGACTTCAATTAAACACGCAGGAGTTAAACTTTTCCCTCTCCACCTCCTCCTCTATTTGCTTTCACCACATTCTGCTCTTTTATTTGTCTGCTCTGCCTTTTATTGCCCAGGTAGCCTTAGTCACATCTAGATTACTGTTTCTTAAAGAAATGAGGAAGAAAACAGTTGCATTTTAAAGAGAAGTGAGATGTAAATACATTGATAGCTACGTAAAACATTGATAACATTGACAGCAACTGTTATGATATACAAAAGATATATATCATATATCTTCAAACATAAATCCTTACATTTATTGTTAGCATATGGTTTTCTTTCTTGCGTTTGACATATTTTGTATTGAAACAGAAATTTTGACAGTCATGGATCATGATTTAGTCAGATGAAGAAGATATTGGGGGCGGGCCTTTTTCTTTCTAGAGAGTACATGATTGGACTAAAAAATCTGTGTGGTGCAGGATGAGTCATCAATATTTTGGTAAATTTTTAAGAGAAAGAATGTACTTTTCAAAATATAAATATCTACTAAATGTTGTCATTGTTTAGAAGTACAGTAGCATACACTTTACCTCACATCTAAATGTAATTTTGTTTATTTCGAATTTTGAAAAAAATATGCATTTAGATACAGCGTTAGTTTTCCAGTGATCAGTACTAGCTTTGTAGGTTGTAGTCAGACACTAAAGCCCCTTTCACACTGCCATTCCGGCAAATACAGGGGTAAAGTGTTCCTGTAATTGTTCCCTGGTCGCTAGATTTTGCACTTTCACACTGCCGGTGATGACCCGGTATATGTGCGTGCTTTCACACACAGCCCTTAAAGATCCTGTAACGACACGTGACATCAGCGTGTGACGTGTAATGTACGAGTCGACAACGCTTGGCACGTTATACTTTAACTGAAGCAAGCGAACGATCTCGGCGTAAGCGCGGAAAGTGAGGAACTAACTGATCTCTGCTTCATTACAGTTTGCACATATGTTTTCGTCGCGAATGTTGATCTTCCTTCAAAACAGCCGGTAAAAGAGTCGCGCGATAACGCGCGTCATCACTTCGATACGGAATTAGATCTGGCTTTTGTTCACACAGCACTCGTTCCGGATCGATTACCGCAATGTTACTAGGTCCCCGACCCGGGTTCAATTCGATAATCAATTCCGGGACGTGGTTGCTTTCACACAGAAGGCGACCAGGCAATGTTACGGGAATATTGCGGGTTCCGACGTGCAGTGTGAAAGGGGCTTAACTAAACCAAAGAAAGCATTAGCTGCCTGACTAGTTGCTAATGGGATAATCGATGACCCTCACACCTTGAGGAAACATCTCAGACTGCGTTCACACGTTGTTGTTATTTATGGCCGTGTGCGATTAGGTCTCCCACACTTTAGGTGTCGGGCATGGGCCGAGCTGACGCCTCTGTATAAACTGCACCATACATCAGCATTACAAGGTTTACTCACACTGGCCCTCCACAAACAAATAACATTTACGTGGGCAGCTGTTCCACTGAGGTCATGTTAACCACGCATACTCCCTTCAGTGGTCTGTAATGACTCTTAAAGCAACATCTCTGCATCTGTTGAGAGAGAGAGTTGATTTAGGCATTCATGATCGGATTCACATTACCTTTGTATTTTAATGTATTAAAGGATCAGTTCACTTCCTCATAGTTTACTCACCCCCATGTGATCCAAGATATGTCTTTCTTTCTTCAGTTGAAAAGAAATTAAGGTTTTTTGTAGTGGACATCAATGAGACCCAACAGGCAAAATGTCCTAAATGCAGTTTCAATTCAATTAAATGCAATTAATGTTTATTTTTATAGCGTTTTTTTTTTTACGATACAATCATTGCAAAGCAACTTTACAGAAAATTACCTTTTTTATAATATTTAGTAGTAGCTTATAAGTGGTGACCATCAGTTTATATGCATATTTCAGGAATTTTCAGAAAAATTAATGCAAGACGTAGTCAACCACACGATGAACACTATTAACAGCAATTATTATATGATGCAATCACACTTGTAGCAATATTTGTTAGTTCTGAATGTTGATGCAATGCAGCTTCAAATGGCTTTACACAGTCCCAGCCAAGAAATAAGCTCGGGAAACGATCAGTCATTTTCCAAAACAACAACAACAAAATACACTTTTTAACCACGAATGCTCATCTTGCACTAGATCGATTTAACTCATTACATAGTCATGTTGTAAAAGTCATGCATCTATCCATCCATGCATACATCCATCTATCCATCCACTATAGTCAGTCCACTAGTCAGACCATCATTCATGCAGTTTGATTTAAACCATTACAGTTCCAACTGGCTTTGCTATTTTATGTTCTCACCAATGTGTAATTTTGCAGCACTCATTGTATTGCAAGGCAAAGGCATATAGAATACTGAAGCATACATTGCTTTGATCTCTGCTGCACTGGCTACAGGTTTGGGTTCAGTAACTTCAGACACAGAGTCAGTTTTGGCACCACCTGCTCTCTCACGTCGATTCTGCTTTCTCCTTTCCTTTCCTCTCTCACCTTTGTCCATGGTTCATGGGAAATAAGGCCTCACAATGGGAAACAGGGCCTGTGTCTCATGTAGGTTTTGTGTGTGCTGTAGAAGCGATCAGATTACGTTGCAGACGGTGGACAATAACAACATGTAAATGAGTCTGGATGGAGAGAGAAGAGGGCTGTCCAGCGGTGTGGAGACAACAGATCAGTATTGGCGGAATTGATCCTGGGATGCACTCTGGGGACGGGGCTCAGTGACTGGACACTGTTCATTCAGCTCATGCTCTGGTTTCCCACCGGGGTCAGAAACGATTTTAGTGACTAACATGTGCGTTTGAGGAAAAGTCTCAATTTGGATTTGTCTGGGGCGTTTCTGTCTATTTAGTAGCTCAACAGAAGACTGTTTTACCCGACTGCTGCTCTGCTGACTGGACAGTTTGCTGTGGTGCTGAGTTTGCCCTTCATAAGTGTCTTTGAAATTCATCTTTGAACTATAGTTGCAAGATTACATCACTGTAATTTTTACCATTTGCATGTCTGTCAAAACCCGACACACCTTTTGTGTAGGTAGTGCTTTTCAAGAGAAACGTACCGGTGACATGAGTCAGCCAAATCCAGTTTGACAAGTGTCTGGGTGTTCTTGCAGTGACCACAAAAACAATTTGAGCTTGTGCTTGTCAGTCTGAGATGGAGCTGGCGCAGACAGACTAACTACACTAGTATATTTACATGCGCAGTTATAATCGAACCATAGCGGGGTTTTGCATAGTCTGTCTCTCTGAACTGTTAAACACGACAGTAATAGAACCTGTATGAATATATCATAAATACACTACAGTTCGAAAGTTTGCGGTTAGTTAAAACAGTTTTTTTGTTTTTTGTTTTTTCAGTGTTATTTATTCCTTTGAATTTTCAACAGTTGTTCGAAAGTTTGCGGTTAGTAAAAACTGTTTTTTTGTTTTTTTCAGTTTTATTTATTCCTGTGAATTTTCAACAGTTGTTAACTCAAAAACATAACATAATGCATCATTTAAAATACGAAATGGAAAATTCCTTCATGTTATCGCAGTACATTGGGACATATTTTTTACAGCCTTTTCTTATAAGTGTATACTGTATTTAATATGCACTGTATGTATGCACGTGATATGTATATGTGTGTGTGTGTGTGTGTATGTTATATATATATATATATGCATGTAAAAAACTACCTATGTGCACATTTTTGTTTATGTCAAAACCAGAGAAAAGCACAGTCATTTCAAATTTTTGTCCTGTTTTCTTGCATTGTCAGGTTTTTTTTTTATAATGAGTTGCTTTTTGATTGTTATCAGCATATTGTTGTGCATGTAAACGCTCTCAGTGTTTTTCTGAGTCTCTCAACACCACTTTTGCCCACACCTTCAGCCTTCCTGCTCTTAATCAACCGCCAGAACAACACACTCTACACATTCCTAACAATCCTCCACTGACTGTGGGAGATGCATCAATGCAAAACACAGATCATTAATCAGGAAGTGTAATGAGGTTTGTAGTATAAATGTATAAAAAGTGCTTAAAAGATAAAAACATTTAACTAAACAATAAAATGGTGAAAACCGTCATGGCCAAAATAATCCACTGCAATTATACTGAGCTAGCTTAATTTTAAGACCCTCCAAACAATTCCCTGCTTCACAGTATTGCAAAAAGCGTCTGGCCTCTCCACATTTACAGGCAGTGTGAAACATTTGGGCAACAGAAACTAAGGTGACACACTAAGGTGTCATGGATAGATACAGTACTTGTCTTTTCCATTCATACTCAGCCCAAGTCTGTATGTGCACACATACACGTACACACATAATCTTATCCACACACACACACACACACACACACACACCAGTTTTAAACCGTAACCATTGTTAACATAAAAGGCATACACACCTTAATTTAGTTGTCTTATTATGTGTGATCTAATAGATCTAATTTTGTCTAATAATCTCATCTAATTATGATCTAATATATATATATATATATATATATATATATATATATTTTTTTTTTTTTTTTTTTTTACATCACCATATATCATAATACTTTCCATGACCCAAGGGTGGCAGTATTAGATCTACCCCAGTGGTTGTGTGAAACCAGAATTCCTGCAGCGCACAATGGAGCTCTCTAACTGTGATGCCTTGAGAAATCACAATGTAAAATCTAGACTTCATATAAATAACTGAATTAATAAATAAAATCAAACTGCAAAATAAGCTTTCAATAATATATAAAGTTGAAAATGCATGACGTTTTTTTTTTTTTTTTTTTACAATATTTTAAATTAAGTTTGATTGAAGTTTTTCTTTTCTTACTTTATAGCTTTATCTGTCCAAAAAAAAAATATTTTTAGTAACATTTTATAATAAGGTCTAGTCCATGAGGTCCAACTAGTTATTTTTAGTTACTGCTTTAACTAACATTAACAAACAGAATTTGTTAAAAGTATTTATTAATCTTTGTTAACATTAGTTAATAAATATAAAAATAGGTCCTTGAACTAATATGTAACACATACAGCTTTTTACTTCATTAATGCATCCAAAATGAATACATTCTTAATACATTCTTAATAAAATATAATACATTAATAAAAACTATTTTTCATTGTTAGTTCATGATAAATAAAATAAAGTTTTGTCAAAAGAAGAACCATATTGTCAAGTTTTACATTTATTTATTTATTTATTTGTTTATTTATGCAGTTTTTGTTGAGGTTTATACTTAAAACAAGAATCAATCAATGAAACATAATCAGCAATATCCTTCAACCATGAAAGAAAGAAAGAAAGAAAGAAAGAAAGAAAGAAAGAAAGAAAGAAAGAAAGAAAGAAAGAAAAAGATATTTACATATAAATTGACATGAGACATGTAGAATGTGCCGACATGCCAAAGTGTGAAACTCCAACCAGCATCTACAGGGTTAACAACAATGAAACCACTCAGATTGGAAAATAAAGGAAGGAGGAAAAGTTCCCACACTTTGCCTCTATTTAGTTTTTCTCTTTCTTTTCTTTCCTTTCTGAATAGTGCCAAGATAGGCTGATGTAAAGCCCAATGCCATGAATGAAATAAGGGGAAGGAAAAGGGAGTAAATTGAACACACTTGACTTCTGTAACTCACCTGTTGGTAAAAGGTTTTGTTTTGTATTCATTAGGTGGGCAGTTTGCTGGCCCCTCCCTTAACTTGTGCGAGTTTCCCAGGTAAGGCCGTTTAAAGCCGTCAGAGCGGAGATAGAGGAAGAGAGTGAGAGAAAGAGAAAGAAGGGAGGAGAGTTCCCACCACCTTCATTCGTCGTTCTCACAGGAGCCGATTGGCCAGATCTTGCCTCATCGTTGTAACCTGACCTACCCAGCAATGAAGGCAGGTGTCTGCAGCCTGGAGACAAGAGGAGCAGTGCACACGTATAGACAGAGACGTGGGAAAGCTAAAACAAGTTTCACCTTATATTGTTCCTTCTGTCACTCTTAAACAAACACTACATGACCCAGTAAATACTGAATATAATGCAACTAAGACAAACGTTACAATAGTTTATTATGTGCTCTTCAGATCTTCCGTAATGTCCCCCTTTCCTATAGTGATTTGGCCATTCATGATGAAATTCATATTACAATGTAAGATTGAAACTGTTTTTATATCACCTCTGCTCCAGCCAGCAGCGTGACATTCATCCTGCCCCGAGCCATAAGATACCACAGGCTTCCTGCTTCGGGTTTCGACCAGACATGTTTCTCATGCTTAACAAAAAGTTGCACGCATGGAATTGCTGCCACTCGTATAACTCGATGACGAGTAGTAGACAAATATTTAACCATTTGGAGACTCCTTTGAACTGCAATACATTGAGTCTGTTGACTGTGGATATCTTTGCAATGGACTTTGATCTGAGGAGGTGACCATCTGAAGCTCTCAGATGTGGTAACATTGACGTATGCATGAGGAAACCAGAGACATCTATCCACCATCCATCCATCCATCCATACAACCATCCTATATTCCTCCATCCATTAACATTTTCTAGTTTTTAGTTTTCCATTGGATTCTATCTCCATTGGATATCCACTATCTATCAATAATCATAAAAACAAGCGCTTAGATCTTTATAGTGGATTTAAAAAAAAAATGTTTTATGTTTTTGGTTCACTGATCACTGAAAGGTTCTTTGGACAATCAGAAATGGTTCTTAACAAACCATTGTTTGTTTTTTAATATTTTAATGGGGCATAACAAATCCCCTTTGACAACCTTCATTTTTTTGCGTGCAAAAAAAAGTTTTATTATAAACTAATAGATATATAAATCTAATAAAGTTTAATGAGGTTTATGCTTTAAAGAAGAAGAAGAAAAAAACTGTTCACAATACAGCATTCCACCCATCCATCCATCCATCCATTTATAGACATATATAAATGAGTTTTTTGTTCACAATCACACACACACACATAGTATCAAACAAACACTCATGAGACAGCTAGTGGACACTCCTACTCCGGCAGCATGTGAGAGTGTTTACTGCAGTCTGAAGAGCTTTATCACCATTCACTGTCAGCTGCTGTGTCCCAACCACACCCAGCCCACTCTATCCCTCACACAAAACACAATGTGTTCAGCCATTAACTAAATGACAGGGAGCAGAGGACGCTCAGCATTCAGTCCTATAATAATATCTCCTTAATATGACCTCAGCCATGACATGAGCTGGAGTGGCTATGAAAAACAGCTGAAATCTCCAACCCTCCAGTTTGTCCTCGATCATATTGATTTGCATGCATTGTACGTGTATTGTTAACCAATCCGGACGGCTACAAATAAAGTGCATTGTAAAAATGTATATCTTTGAAGGATGAGAGAGGTCTTTGTACTACGTGTTTTTAAGTGTGTGTGCTGGTGTGTGGGTGCCTCGTGCTTGCTCGTCTAACTGTTAAAGTGTGTCAGCGCGAGAGGGAGGTGGAAAGCTGGCCTGTGTGCCGCTGGGAGCGTGTGTGCGTGTGCTTATGGGTGTGTGTGTGTGCGTAAGGCTGCTGACGGGACTTGTCACTATCAGTCTCACAAATCTCTGGCACCGGGTATGTTGACACTCTGCCCGAGGGGGAAGGAGCCGGCAGAGGTTGAGGAGAGCAGCGGTTTCCCACGGCTGAAGCTCGCCCGCCTCGGCCCTGCCTCTGCATTCCTAGGCTGCCAGCACTCTGTAAATGTTTGGACAGCCTTGAACAAATAACACACCTTGAAAGGCACAAGTACAGGCTCTTTATCCCTTTTCTTATTCTCTCTCACACGCTCCCTCTCTCCCTCCTCTCCCTCGCTTACTGTTTAACTCTCCTCTGACCAGCTCCCGACCGCAGACGCTGCCTCCTGCCTCTCTTTAAACTTGTCTGTCAAAGATATGACATGTAAACATGAGTCTAGCATACGGCCGCACGTAAGCACAGATACACATGCTACAAATCACAAAGTCTGCCTTACAGAGGGTCTCTGTCTCTCACATACACTAACACATTTTGTACGTTTTCAGGGGATTTTCACCCTAAATGAAAATTCAATCATCATTTTTCCACCCTCATGATGCTCTAAATAAGTATGAACTGGTTTTTCCCTGTGGAAAACAAATTAAAATGTTTTGAAAAATGTTTAATTTTTTTTTTTTTTTGTATTGCCCATGCGTTGGAAGAAAATGGGGTCCTGTGTTGTTCTAGACCACCATCTAGTCTATTAAACTAGATGAAAATAGTCTTAATAGTGTGTTCTGCAAAAAATTAAAGGAAAAATAAATCAATGCATGTTTGGAACAATATGAGGGTGATTTTGGGGGTACAGAAAATTTGGACAAAATCAAAGTACTGCATAATATGTCTGTGCTTATTATTCTAAACAAGAATATATCAATAATGACAAAACTTAAAAAAAAAAAAAATTAAGGTAGCAAGGGGTAAAAAGAATTATAGAACAAATACTAGACAAATATTAGTGTGCAATACGATATGCTTATAATAATAAAAAATCAATATGGATATTTTAGGGGTAGCAACAAGTACATCTCTTAAATAAAACTAAAATAAAAATAGATTCCAAAATATATAGCATGAAATGCATTCAAACTAAATAAAGGTTGCAACTAATACAAATCTAAAAAACTAACTAAATAAATAAATACTGGTAGATTCCAAAATATTGCATGAAAAGCATTAAAACTAGCAACTACAGCACATCTTAAGTAAAGTAATTTACTTTACTTTATAATACTTTGAAACAAGCCTACAATGCTTTGAAACAAGTTTCAGGTGTTGCAAGTTAAACTGTTTTTTAAAGAAGTCTATTAACTTGGTACATTTGTATCATTTTAATGGATCTAAATAAGTATTAGTCATCACCCTGTTGTTTTGTGTTCTATCTTTTCAGGTTTTGTTATCAGTCACAACAGAATGCGACTAACAGTGCAGCTCTCTGCTTAAAAAGTACATAAATAAGGGGAAATCTGAAGCTGCCATGACCTAAGCATAATGTGCACACTTCAAAGCCAGGCCCCTATGGGGAAAATGCAGAGCACTGAGAATGACAATCTGATGATTGGTAAGTAAGAAACTGAGAGGTAAAACACAACTAAGCATGTTGTAGTGCATTCGATGGGAGCGGGCGTGAAATGGGTTATATGGGCTAACAGGAAAAGCAGCTGATAACCGAAAACTATTTATTCATGGTTTAGGCTTGTTCTGTAGAAAAGGGACTCTGGTTTAAAATGTCATATATTTGTTTTGTTTTTTTACATGCGAGGACAATTTGAGAAACCATGGAATTTTTTCTGCTTTAAGACAAGACATGAGATGTTGTGAAATTCTAAAAATGAAATGCATGGAAAATAAGTAGCACAATAGCATTCTGTCAACGTGGTGCCTCTGTTATGGAAGATATATGGAAGAGGAATAATATAAACATTAGATTACAAAAGAAATAGGGCCTACAACAGAAATGAAGAGAAAATGAGGTGAAAGGTGAAATAAGGTAAACAAAGGTGAAAGGAGGGGCTCAACCTTTAAAAATGCTGATAGTCAACCTTAGGAGATTTCATATGAGCTTTGTTATTATCTGATTTCTACAAATAATAATAATAACACAACAGTTTAAAACACTGTTTTTCTAGCAATAAATATTAAATACAATTCTTAAGTGATAAAATTACATATTTATATGTAATGTGGAATATGTTCATTTCACAGGTGCCATTGTTACTCATTAGGGTCTAGGTAGTAGCTAGTCTATGTAACTTTAATTATACCTGCAATTATTTCTTTTTCTTCTCGTGTTTAAGTTTTGGAGAAAAGAAACCTAACGTCACACCCACGCACGCGCGGGTTGATGTCAGACGGCAGCTGAGGAATCCTGGAGCTCCTCGCGCAGTAAATCTCACGTCACTGATCGGAGAACACGTTACACTACTGCTCTCTGACAGAGGCCAGTCAAACGCAGCTCTGTTTTCACTGTTGGGAGGCCTCTGGCTGCATATTTCTGTAATTAGGCTTTTATGCTCAGCAGTTCTGCAGCTGTGCTGACATTTGGGTGTCGCCCCCCTGTTTCTCACGGTCCCGCTGCCAATGCTGCTCGACCGCTGGTCACCGGCCAAGACTGTGTCCGTGTGTCAGAATGAAGCTTCTTTTTCAAAATATATTCCTGGCAAAGTGATGCCATGTCAAGGTCACCTCGCAAAACCGCAGATCATAGAGGTGCTTTTAACAAGACGTGCTTGGAACTAAAAGTGGACAAGACCAAGTCAAACTGACTGTGTAAAAATCATCACCAGAATTTAGGATTTTGTACCATGTCTAAAGACCACTTCTATGTTTCCACAATGTTCCAGTGCCAAGACATGGCTGGGGCCTATTGCTGTGCATTTGCTATAGGCTTGCTTACTGGCTCAAGTTAAAACATCTAAATATGCATAGATGGGCTTTTCCTAAAAAGATGCAAAGCAATAAATTAAATTTCAAACTGAATTCTGAAACTGCTGCTTGACTTAATCACAAGACACGGTCACATCTAGTAAATAACATATTTATTTGTTATAATTACGCCACCACAAAGTAGTAGCTAATTATGAATCAAAACCTCAAAACTTCGCAAAATTAATTAAATATATATATATTTTTTTACACTTTACAGTTCCATTTGTTAACGCCAGTTAATCACATTATAGTAACATGAACAAACACTTAAAATACTATTATTAATCTTATTGTTAATTTAAACATTTTTTAATTGATAAAAACAATTGTTGTATTTGTTAATATTATTTCACTGAATTGCTCTAACATGAACTTATAGATGTATTTTTACTAACAATTTTTTAACAAAGATGAATAAATACTATAACAAATGTATTGCTCATTATTAGTTAATGCACTGAATAATGATTCAGATTATGGCACCTTTAATAAATTGAATAAAAACATTTGGGGGGAAAACGCTTGATCATATTCTTCATTCATCATTAAAAAGTAGAGTAGAGAAAAATCTTGCTGTATTATTTTGTTTAAAACATGCATTGCCATCTTGAAAAAAATAAAATAAAGTCATCTGAATCCACCTGACCTGACGACTTTCCAACTTTCCAATAAACTTCCCATTAAAAAAAATTAATAATAATTTTTACATTTTACATTCCATCGAGCTTCCAAAGTTTTATGTGGAAGAAAAACAAGAAACTTGAGAAGAAAAAAGAAAGAAAAAAGCATGCACTGCTAGCAATCACTGTCTCATCACGAACGTTTTATACTTATGTTTACAAGTAGCAAAAAAAGAAAAGAAAAGAAAAAGCCATTTGAGTAACATAAACACTTCTCCTCTTTAGCTGCATGCTGACAGCTTTCCAAAATGTCCTAATAAGCCATTCCCATTGAGAGTTAACTCATTAGAGTGTAATCGCAGGACTTTAGCTGAGTGACCTTTTGTGTCCCCAGAGAGCCGTTAAGCAGCAAAGCAGCACGTTGAAATGTATGTTCAGTGCACTATAATGGCACCATATGTTGCTACTTCAAGACCTGACAAAAGAGTTAAAAGCACTGCTTCCAACACGAGGCAGTTCATAAGTCAAGAAAATATGCTTTAATTTCTGAAATTATGTGTAATATTGGACGTAATAGCATGCAATTATAAGACAGAGGGTTATGGGTATGAAACAAAGTGCAATTTAACCGCAAAAGTTCCAAAACTTGGATGAGTCAGTAGGGAGGTCGGGAAGGTCGGGGTGTCCCTCTGTGTCGCCCAGCGCTCAGCTGTCCTCCCGGAAACCCCAGTCCATCTGCTGCCCATTACAGCAGGAATGTATCCTTGGGTCAGATGCCAGCAGTGTAGTAGCATATTATTAATGTGGTGACCACCAGCCTCGGCCACTTGTGAGATATTAACATTTCACACAGTTCCTTCCCATGAACCCCCACCCACCCATGCCAATGTCAGAAACGCCCCCAGCAACTGTGCATCTCAAACTCCACCGGGGGCATCTACACAGATCACAGGAAGTGTCAACACGCAGGAATTACTATGGACACAGGAGACTATTTGAGTACTGGAATTCAGTGTTTTTTTTGTTTGTTTTTGACTATAGACAATTTTGTCTCAGGGTTTAATTTATATTTATTTTTCATTCTGTTCAAAAGTTTGTTGAAAAGCATTAGAAACATTCTAAAGCTTGAGTACTTAGTGCATCTACCAATGAGACAAAAATGACAGTGAAGAGCTTGAGATAAAATATGATACATAATGTGTAAGTACTACTTTACAATTTAGATTCTGTATGTATTAATCTGTATTAATCTAGCAGACTCAGACATTAGTTAAAGTGAAAAATATTCCTAAAGCATTTATTAGTTAATGGTAAATTCAACATTTACTAATATATTATTAAATAAATAAATAAATAAATAAAAAAAATTTGTAAATATTATTTAATGGGCCTGAGCTAACGTAAACTAACAATGAAAATTGTATATTTATTACCGAAGATCAATAAATACGGTAAAAAAAGATGTAGCTTATTATTAATTAGCGTTTGTTATTGCAACTAATGGGACCTTATGAAAAAGTGTTAAAAAACGTGTGGAGAAAACAATCTTTGTAAATCGGTAGTATTTTTACTGTGTGTAATTTTCAGTCTATAATTTGTCAAATTATGCGAGAACTGTTGTCATTTCCAACAAAAATGCTTAATTTTATAATTTGAGATATATCTCAATGGTGGTATATGGTGGAAATGACACTGTAGCAGGAATATTCATAATTTAAAAAAGGAAAAAAGTGACAGAATTGCCCTGGGGTGCATACTGTACATGCCCATTGTGGAATATTGTTTGTGGACAAATTCAACAAATGAGAGTGTGAAAGTGTGTTTTATGTGTTTTCTTAAAGTCATCAGGTCCAAAAATGGCTATAGTTGAAGAAGTGAATAGTTGAAGAAATGTATGTTGTAGACATAATAATGTAGCCTGTTGTATCACACGTTCAGGTTACTCTTTGAGAGTGGATGTTTTTTTAAATGTGTCTCTCTTTTTTGAAATTATTGATTAAACCTCCAAAAAAATAAACAAACAAACAAATAAATAAATAAATAAAAAAGAAAGAAAGGAAGAAAGAAAGTAAGAAAGAACATTTTGTTGTTGTAAGGATAAATGGCAAACTAAAAGGCTTGTATTTATGGTATGGTCCCTTACACATACTAGGAAGTAAACAAAACAAAAGGTCTGGCTTTTTCAAATGACATTTTCAACTACTTCAGAAACCAAGGAGCTAGACCTATACGTATAACAAGATATAACAACACACTAACAATATATAACAAGCGCTGAGCAATACAAAGTTCCTCTATTATACTCAGCCATAAAGCACATGTGCAGGGCATGCCATTTGGCCTAATGATACATTAAACAAAAAATTAATCTAGCAGACTCTTTAAATATTTTAAAGCTGCCTCCTAATTGCAGAGATTAGAAAGCAAAATCAAAACGCTCAGTGCAGTAATTGGGTTCTTTTCTTTGATGCTTCTATAGATGCCATTGAATGTAGGGACCTAGCCAAACAAAACCAGTGCTTTCACTGACCCGAAGCTTTCCCTTAATTACAGCAGCTTTGTATAATACAGCTGTGCACCCGTTCCCTTTAGGGTCGCATCTACACACTCCCAAATGAGGAGCATTTCAAAGTATTTCTCCAGACGAACAGGAAGGTAGTTTGCACACAGCCGACTATCAGAGATGACCTGATTAAATAGAGTGGCCAGTATCTGAGCGAGATATACGGGTCACAAATGAAGAACAGATTTTGCTTGTGCACTATACAAAGTTGCAACTTTATTATTTAATGGTTTGGCCTGTTTGATTACAAGGCAATTTTGTTGTTCTTTTTTCAAGCGCAGAGGACTGTGGGGTGAGAAGGGCTGTGGGATGCACTCCAGTGAAAGTGCACTTGCATATTCACACTTGTTCTACAGGCCACATTGCAGACATGTGCCAGATCGATGGGCAGCCTCGCAGGCGACTGAACGGGCAGAACACATCAGTCTGCTGTGAGTATCACTGAAACGTCTCAGACTGAGTCATAATGCCATAGCAATGCTAGAAAAACATTTATTTATTTATTTATTTTCATAAATTACCATTGATCTAATTAATTCATAACATCGTTAATATTTATATTGTAAGTACTGTATTTATATTTTCTTTAAAATGATCATTACTTTATAAAAGTTACAAAATGTATTTAACACTGCTAATATGTTATTTATCAATTTATTACAACCCCTGTCAAAAATTATGGAATCGCCCCTCTCAGAAGATGTTCATTCAAATGTTTAATTGTGTAGAGAAAAAAACCAAGCACATATATGCCACAAAACAATTTTCACTCAACAAAACAATATTCTGGCTGTATAAAATATTTAAAAAAAACAACAAAGAAAGATAACTATAGTCTATTGCAAGTGTTTTTACAGATCAATCAGAGGAAAAAATATGGAATCACACAAATCTGAGGAAAATTATATGGAATCACCAAATAAAAACACTACTAGTACTTTGTTGCACCACCTCTGGCTTTTATAACAGCTTGAATTCTCTGAGGCAGGGATTTAACTAATGACAAACAGTATACTTCATCAATCTGTCTCCAGCTTTGTCTTATTGCAGTTGCCAGATCAGCTTTGCAGGTTGGAGCCTTGTCGTGGACCATTTTCTTTAATTTCCACCACAGATTTTCAATTGGATTGAGGTCCGGACTATTTGCAGGCCATGCCATTGACATTATATGTCTTTCCTGTAGAAATGTTTTCACAGATTCTGCCCTATGGCATGATGCATTATCATCCTGAAAAATGATGCTACCATCACCAAACATCCTTTCAATTGATGGAATAAGAAAAGTGTCCAAAATCTCAACATAAACTTGTGCATTTGTAGAAGATGTAATGATTGTCATCTCTCCCATACCTTTACCTGACATACAACCCCATATCTGTCACAGTGTCTGGGTTGTTGTTCCCCGGGGTTCCACTAGATGTCCTCCTTCTCACGGTGTCTGTCCCAGATCACTTCCTGTTTCCTTATATGGTCACCTTCCTCCTTGTTAAGTTAATTGATTGTTTCCCCACCTGTCTCCTGTCTCCTCATTATCCTTCTGTATAAATACCCAGTCTGTCTTAGTCTGTGTTACGGAGTCCTTGTTTAATGTTATGTTATTTCATGCCCGTCATCCTTGTCTTGCCTTGCGTTAGTGTCTTGTTTATGTCTGCTTTGATCTTCTGGTTTTGACCCTGCCTGGACTGTTTACCCTTTTGGATTATCCCTAATAAACGACGTACCTGCAAATTGGTTCCTTCTCCTGTGTTTCCCATAACACTAACGTGACAGAAGGACTCCGTCAACGTAGGAACCAGCGGTATGTCACTTTTCCGTTCCCCAGCCAAGATGGCGGAGAGGCGGGTCAAGTATCTTCGGTTGACCGCCCTCCGTCAAGAGGGCAACGAAGTGGGCGCCCTGGCTCAAGTGTTCTGGTCCCTGGCTGAAGGCATGGGATACAATGATGCGGCCCTTAAAGACCACTTCAATGGCGGGCTGGATGATCCAGTGCCTCAGGAAGAGATGGCGCAGTTGGAGACGCTGGAGTTCTGGGAATTCGTGCGCTACCTGCAGTTTCGGTGTCGGTGGGATGCCCCAGCCACTCCTGTCTCTTCCGGCAGGGTGGTCGTCAGCCCAGCACCACTGCCCAGGAAGGCCGTCAGCCCAGCGCCACAGTACAAGATAGCCGCTAACCCAGCGCCAATGCCCAAATTGGCCACCGGTCCAGCGCCACAGTACAAGATGGCCGCCAGTCCAGCGCCACAACACAAAATGGCCGCCAGCCCAGTGCCACAGCACGAGATGGCCGCCAGCCCAGCGCCACAGTACAAGATGGCCGCTAACCCGGCGCCAATGCCCAAATTGGCCACCGGTCCAGCGCCACAGTACAAGAGGGCCGCCAGCCCAGCGCCACAGTACAAGAGGGCCGCCAGCCCAGCGCCACAGCACAAGACGGCCGCCAGCCCAGCGCCACAGCACAAGATGGCCGCCAGCCCAGCGCCACAGCACAAGATGGCCGCCAGCCCAGCGCCACAACACAAAATGGCCGCCAGCCCAGTGCCACAGCACGAGATGGCCGCCAGCCCAGTGCCACAGCACAAGATGGTCGACTCAAAGCCTGAGTCTCCAGATAAGGTGCACGATGCTGTCCCGGAGGCAGAGGCGGTGCCCGATGCTGTTCCGGAGGCCGAGGCGGTTCCCGTTGCTGTTCCAGAGGCCGAGGCGGTGCCCGACGCTGTTCCAGAGGCCGAGGTGGCACCCGATGCCGAGGCTGTTCCGGAGGCCGAGGTGGTGTCCGAGGTCGAGGCAGTGCCCGTTGCTGTTCCAGAGGCCGAGGCGGTGCTCGATCCTGTTCTGGAGGCCGAGGCGGTGCCCGAGGCTGTTCCCATTGCAGTTACCGAGGCGGTGCCCGAGGCTGTTCCGGAGGTCGAGGCGGTGCCCGACGCTGTTCCAGAGGCCGAGGCGGTGCCCGACGCTGTTCCAGAGGCCGAGGTGGCACCCGATGCCGAGGCAGGGCCCGATGCCGAGGCGGTGCCCGAGACTGTTCCGGAGGTCGAGGCAGTGCCCGACGCTGTTCCGGAGGCCGAGGCGGTGCCCGATGCCGAGGCGGTGCCCGAGACTGATCCGGAGGCCGAGGCTGTGCCTGATGCCGAGGCTGTTCCAGAGGCCGTTACCGAGGTGATGCCCGAGGCCGTTCAAGAGGCAGTTCCCAGAGACCGAGGCGCCTCAGGTTTCCACAGACAGTTCAGAGTCAAGTCAGGTCCCGGTGGACTCTCCGGAGTTGGGTCAGGTCCCGGTGGACTCTCCGGAGTCGGGTCAGATTCCGGTGGACTCTCCGGAGTCGGGTCAGGTCACTGGGTGGTCTGCTGCTCCGTCCTGGGGGACTCCGGCCTCAACCACGGGGGCGTGTGGGTCATCTGCTCCGCCTTGGGGGGCTTCCGCCCTGACCACAAAGAGGTTGTGGTCATCCGCTCCGCCCTGGGGGACTCTGACTTTGACCACAAAGCTGTGGTGGTCTTCCGCTCCGCCCTGGAGGGCTCTGACTTTGACCACAAAGCTGTGGTGGTCTTCCGCTCCGCCCTGGAGGGCTCTGACTTTGACCACAAGGCTGTGGTGGTCTTCCGCTCCGCCCTGGAGGGCTCTGTCTTTGACCACAAGGCTGTGGTGGTCTTCCGCTCCGCCCTGGAGTGCTCTGGCCTTGACCACATGGCTGTGGTTGTCCTCTGCTCCGCCCTGGTGGGCGCCTCAACATGCCCTTTATGGACTTCTGTTTTGTGTATTTGAGTTCTGTGATGTTACTGTCTGTTCCCCTTAGTTTTTTCTGGCCCTCCATCCCTCCCCCTGAACCTCCTCCGTTCCTCCTCCCTCCTGGTTCTCCCTGTTTTAGGTTACTTTTCTGGTGTTTATTCCCCATGTTTTTCTTTTCCGACCCTCCGTCCCTCCCCCTGAGCCTCCACCTGTCCGCCTCCCTCCTGGTCTCTGTGTTGTGTCTTGTCTTGGAGCGTCTGGGAGCCGCTCCGTAGAGGGGGGGTACTGTCACAGTGTCTGGGTTGTTGTTCCCCGGGGTTCCACTAGATGTCCTCCTTCTCACGGTGTCTGTCCCAGATCACTTCCTGTTTCCTTATATGGTCACCTTCCTCCTTGTTAAGTTAATTGATTGTTTCCCCACCTGTCTCCTGTCTCCTCATTATCCTTCTGTATAAATACCCAGTCTGTCTTAGTCTGTGTTACGGAGTCCTTGTTTAATGTTATGTTATTTCATGCCCGTCATCCTTGTCTTGCCTTGCGTTAGTGTCTTGTTTATGTCTGCTTTGATCTTCTGGTTTTGACCCTGCCTGGACTGTTTACCCTTTTGGATTATCCCTAATAAACGACGTACCTGCAAATTGGTTCCTTCTCCTGTGTTTCCCATAACACTAACGTGACAATATCATTAATGATTGTGGAAATTTGCATGTTTTCTTCAGGCAGCTGTCTTTATAAATTTCATTGGAACGGCACCAAACAAAAGTTCCAGCATCATCACCCTGCCCAATGCAGATTTGTGATTCATCACTTTCATCCAGTCATCCACAGTCCAAGATTGTCTTTCTTTAGCCCACTGAAACACTGTTTTTTTCTGTCTAGATGTTAATGATGGTTTTCGTTTGGCTTTTCTGTATGTAAATCCCATTTCTTTTAGGCGATTTCTTACAGTCCGGTCACAGACATGAACTCCACTTTCTGCCCATTTGTTCCTCATTTGTTTTGTTGTGCATTTTCTGTTTTCAATGCATATTGCTTTAAGTTTTCTGTCTTGGCGCTTTGATGTCTTTCTTGGTCTACCAGTACGCTTCCCTTTTACAACCTTTCCATTTGATTTGTACTTGGTCCAGATTTTAGACACAGCTGACTGGGAACAACCAACATCTTTTGCAACATTCCGTGAAGATTTACCTTCTTTGAGAAGTTTGATAATCCTCTCCTTTGTTTCAACTGACATCTCTCGTGTTGGAGCCATGAGTTATGTCAATCATCTTGGTTCAACACATCACTAATGTGTGCAAGCACTCTTTTTTAACTGCAGACTAATTAGCAGTTGTAATCAGATACAGGTGTTTGTTTTAGAAATGCAAAGTGCATGGTGATTCCATATAATTTTCCTCAGATTTGTGTGATTCCATATTTTTTTCCTCTGTTTGATCTGTAAAAACACTTGTAATTGACTATTGTTATCTTTCTTTGTTGTTTTTTTTTAAGTATTTTATACAGCCAGAATATTGTTTTGTTAAGTGAAAATTGTTTTGTGGCATATATGTGCTTGGTTTTTTCTCTACACAATTAAACATTTGAATGAACATCTTCTGAGAGGGGTGATTCCATACTTTTTGCCAGGGGTTGTATTATATTTATCAGTCTCTATTTTAGTTTGTTTTATATAAAAATATTAGTTATACAAGTATTTTATAGTAATTCTCCATACTATTTTCAGGAGATTATTTATAATGTGTATGTATATATATACTAACTTTACTAATATCTATATTGTGAGTTCAGTTTTTACAGCTATATAAGATTGCATTTTTTATAATTTCATCAGCTTGGGGAAAATCAGTTTCTGATGAGCTCTGATTCATCATGTGACTTTCTCATCAGCGCCTGCTGTTTGTTTTTAGTGTATTTACAATAGTTTGAAACAAATATTAGTACTCCAATAAGTTGGTATATTAACATTACAACAGGTAAGGAAATACATATATAATTTTATTTTGAATTTAAGTTACGCCTGTAAAATCTAAAATATTACTACCATATTTTTTTATGGTGATTTTCAGGCAACCACAGCTGCTAGTATTTTACCATAAATGTCACCGTGTTTTTTTTTTTTTCATTGTACAATTTTCACAGCTTTCTTCAGTATTTTTCCCTCCATCTTTTTGAGGCACACACTAAAACCATACTTTACTTTCTTACACTTTAGAATGGCGTTTCAAGACATTGTATTTTGCCCACATCCACATTTAGGATGCCACTTCCTTTAGAGAAAGAGGAAATGGTTTAACAGTCCAGTGCAATGGCAACTCAGTGAGATGAAGAATCCAGTCATACTGTATCGCGACACTTAATCTATTTATTTACATGGAGTGGATCGCATCATGGGGGCGCCATGTTAAGATCACATGACCAGCCAAATACTACTTACTCGTTTGATTTTGGTAACCCAAGTGAAATTTGGGTTAACTGAGATCACCTTAAGATGAATGTACACAGAAAAAGTACAAACATTTCCAAGCACACAGAGCAGCCGCACAAACTGCCTCTGTGAATAGACCAGCTCTGTGGAAAGGCATTTGCAGGCAGAGAAGTGGAGCAAATGTGCTGGTGTGTGAAGCCGGCGGACAGGCCTGGCTGAAAAACCTCTCTCAGAGGCCGCGCACGGCCCCTTTCAGAGCCGGCCCAATCGCCTCTAATCTCTGACCCCATCAATAAGATGTATTCAGACTCCATCAAACAGCCGAGCTGCTGTGCAGGCGGGCAGAAACCGCTGGGGGAGAACCATGGGAAACACTCCTTTAATTGTCCCTCGACCTTTTTAAAGAATATTAAGCTGCATTAGTTGTCTATGAGCCTTTCTTTCCTGGCCTTTCTTTTGGAGAGGTCTACAGCAGCCCACTCAGCCAACAGGCCATTAAACGTGACAGGTCTTTGTGGAGAGAGGGGAAACACACGGCAGAGATGAGGCTCGGCCGCTGTGCATGAGGAGGGCATCGAGAGGCTCTGGTTTACATCAATCCTCTCAGCCCACACGGAGGACTCCATATCTCCCATGAATAATTCTCTGTCTACCCTAGGCTCCCGCTCAGCTGCCGTCAACACTGCGCTTCTATGCGTATCCCAAACGAGACGGACGCTAAAGAGCGTAATTGCTGTATAATGGTTACATATCCCAGTCGCATTCTCCATAGTGAGCGTTATCGTTATTATGGACATTGCTGGAAACCTACAGCCCACTCGAGTTATTCCCCAGCGGGAGACAGGACTGTTTTAGAGAAGAATGTGATAAAGGCGTTTTTGAGAAGTTGCAGTGTAGAATCTAACCTGGGGAATGCAAGCTTATTAAGAGACTAGAGTCTCAGTATGCATCACTAATTACTACTTGAACAAAATGAACCGGTATGATTCCTCTTCTGCTAAGTTTCTGAATGAAAATGAAAAGTGTTAATGACTTAATTTAAGAACACATTTGTATTTCTATCAATTGCAGTTTCCTAATTGCAACTTAGTTTCCTCATTTCAACTTTATTTCTTATGACTGTTATGTGGCTTTGTCCAGTATCTCAGAACTGACTAATTGTTATTCATAATTGCAACTTAATTAACTTTCAGGATGTTTTTGGTTCTATATCTCACAGTTGTGAATTGATATATTTCATTTACAAGATATCACAAATGCAACTTTTTATCTCATAATATATTACAACTGACACATTTCTCATAATTGCGACTGCCCCACTGATATATCTTAGAATTCTGACATTTTTCAGCTGCTACTATACTGTATATCTATCAATTGCATCATTTTATTTCAGTTGCATTACATTTAAATGTTAAATCTCAAAATTGCAACTTCAAATAACTTATCTGCATCTTTATATCGCACAACTGACTATATCTCATTATTCCTGTTTGTCTTTATAACTCACAAGCGGACACGTTTCTCATAATTGTGACTATATCTCTTAGTTGCATCTACTGTATAGTCATGTATAGTATCACAATTATAATTTTATGTCTCACAAATGTGACTTTTAATATTACAGCTGCAACTATATCTGCATCTTATAACTGCACCTTTTTATTTAAATTGCAGCTTAATATATCTCACTTGAAAGGTTACAAAAAATTGATTTTAAATGGAAAAATTTAACTTTATATAATTCAATTGCAACTTAATTTTTCACAGTTGGTCATTGAAACTTCATAGCTGCATATTTCACTTGCACATGAATACCTTACAATCGCTACTGTTTATTTTTTAACTGCACATTTATATATCTCATTTTCAACAATCTCTTACAATATATTACATCTCAGAATAGCAAATTTATTCGGCACAGTTGCAACTTTTTATCTCACAAGAGCAACTTCATATATCCCTATCACAACATTCAAACTCTTAATGACAGTGTTCTATCTCACAATTGCAACGTTCTATATCTACATAGCAACCATACATCTATCATTTTCAACATTAAATCCAACAAATGCATCTTATAATTGTATATCTCACTTTATCTATATATTGCACTGTTACCGCTTAAATTCTTTTCACAATAATTATTTTAATGTACACCACATTTTCTGCTCGGAAGCAGAAAAAGGCTTCCTTAGCTTAGTTTAGCTCTCTTTGACACAAAACATAATATTTTTTTAGCAATGCACAATCCTGCAAAGCCGGCAATGATAAAAGGATAATTAAATTCAAAAGAACAGCAGAATCATGGGCAGATGCACCTGACAAGCATTTGAAGAGGTTACAATGATGTTTTGCAACCTTCCTCAGTTTGGGGTGAAATTGTTATTGTGAGCTTAAACCACCCAGTGAATAGCTGCATTTTGAGTAAATTATGCATCACCTCCTTTTCACGTGTAGTGTGTTAAAAAGCTTGCCTTGACCCTTGTGACACCAAAAATAAAGCTCTTATAGAATCCCAAAATGGCATATGTTCCATTCAATGGAGGGTCCATTAATCAACAACCATTAAGCTCTAAATAGGCAGATTTTGAAGGGGAACATGTCAAGGATAGACTGAAGACAATTCTGATTCTCTGAAGTGTTCATATGATCAAAAAAATCACCTTGTCATCTTTGATATGACCACAGATTTGAGATCAGAATGATGCCAGAGACAGAAGGGGGGAGGAAACAAGCGAGGGTCTTGGTGAGGTTGGGTGGGGCTCTGTTTTAGCCATGACACAAAGGCGTTGCTGTGCAATCAGCTCTGTGTAAAATTGGTGCTCTGTGCCGGCCACAATGGGGCACAAAGACAGAGGGCTGGTGGCCCAGTCGGGAGCGCAAGGACACAGCTGTGAACAGAGCCTGCACAGCCCCGCTCAATATGGGCCCTCATCACATCTGTAGTGGTCCGGCCGTGGCTTCCGCAAGTCCACCGAACAATGAGAGCCCTCAGCAAATCCTTTGTTGTGACTTTCAAGGCCCTTTTTAGCCAAAATCTTAAATATTTCATTAGGCCCCCTTCGCCCGCTCCCATTCTTCAGGTCTATTATGAAGAGGCGAACTGCGCTTTACCCTGAAATCCATTCCTCTGAGGGTCAACAAAAGACTTCTTCAAATCTGTTTGAGTTCTGATGCAATCCTGTTGCTCCTCAAACACGCCAGTGTTTAAGTTTCAAACTGTGAAAAAAGGAGCTAAACTTCCTTTGATCTCTTTTTTGTGTTCATGTCGACCGTTCATATCGTGAATCATTATGGATGGATCTTAATCAAGCTGTGACTTAAAGTTGATAATAAGAAAATATCTGCAATTTGAGATCCAAAACTGCTTAAAATGCATAATTATTGTTTGATTATTAATCACTTTTAAAATTGAACAACACATAGAATTGGAAAAAAAGTTCATTGGATGGATCAGAATATACTTTATGTATAGCCACTAAAACATTATATCTATTAATTTTAACATTAAATATCAAATGTAACGTGAATTCTCCTTTATTTGTGCTTAAAATAAATTGGTCTGGATCTGAATCATTTTCATTATTATTTTTGCAAATAAATGAATTATTATAACTTAAAAAAAAAAAAACACAATATCACTAAATTAATCACATTATTATGACTCAATTATTACTCATTTTAATAATTAACTTTATAGACAACTTGAGAGACTGACTTAAACTGGTTTCTAAATTGAAAACAATAAACAAAACCCCTGTAAATTACTTACATAATTATTAATAATTCATAATTCGTCTGTAATGAATCATATTTTCAGTTATTCCGTTTTCTGATGCTCATTCAATAAAGTGTGTTTGCTGATAGTTATCATTCGCCAGCTTCGCAATCATAGACTACCAACAGAAGATGATAAACCACTCCCATACAAATATTAAACACTTGTTAATAACTTTAGCCTCTGTAGCGCAAAGAGCTCTGTCAGCCTTGCTAAACAGGACTGAAAAGGATTTGCCTTTATGTGAGGCCTTAAACTGCCGTGCTGATTTGGCCGATAACAATGAGCAGGCTTTTGTCCGGGTTGAGGGGCCCGCGATTTATCTAACACTTTAAACAGCCCTAATGAATAATTCAATGTTATCATTCAACTTGCCGCTCAGTTATTATGTTTTGATTCTTTTTTTCACACGTGAGGGAACCGGCCCGGACAGTGGGTATCGTGCAGGGGCACCTAGGGGGAAGTAATGCACAGCATGGGACAAAACAAGAAAGGCCCCGGTGCAGGACTCTGGCTGTCAGCTTGATAAATATAATGTGTCACCAATTAAAAACTCATTGCCATTCTCTAATTCAGCCAGCGCCTTGTTAACCGCTGCCTGGCAGGGAGGCTCCCGCTCTGTCCCCGGCCCCTGCTACCAGCACCCCCCATAATAGAGGGCCTGCTTTTCCCATCCTTTAAAACCACATCCCCTTTCCATTGGCATGTAAATAAGACATTCATTCAGCACCACTTTTTCCATCCGAGGCAGAAAAAAAAATGACCATCAATGTCTTTGATTCAAATCTTTTTTTTTTCGCCGGGAAAACAAAGAATTCTATAGTTTCAGATTTTTTTTTACGCTAAAAAAAAATTTTCTCGCCTTTCTTTTAGGGCATTCTTATGTTAATAGTGTTGACACAACTCTGGGCAGCGTGGGTATACAACGCATATGAACCCTAGCAGGAGTCCATTACAGAAATGCCATTTAGCAAGCTGTTTCTGTGAGAAAGTCAAACGTTTAAGAGGCTTTTTTGAAAGCGCCTGAGAATCAGTGCTTCACGGGTGCAGCGGGAGGCCTTTTCTGTGAGTTTCCCTGACGCTAAAGGCTGTCCTGGTCCCTGATGTTTGCTAACTGGAGTCAAAAGTGCCGGAATGCATAAGAATGCTGTTTATCCTAAGCAATGTGTAATGGTTTGTCCTCTAGGACTTTTGCACTAGACCGTTCCTTCCTTTTATCGCTTAGTGTTCATTCAAAGTATTCCTTTGGCCTTGAAGTGTTAGAGTCTTGTTTGTTTATTTATTTATTAATGCATTTGTTTATTGTTATTAAAATTATGCCAAAGGGTTCCTAAGATACAATTTAGAGCAGCCAGATTAAAGAGGACTAATCGCAGTGATGGATCAGTTGAGTCAACGAGGTGTCAGTACGTCAACATCACTGCCTAATAAAGGGTAAAAAGTCGGGTTTGGGAGACTTTATACACAGACAAACCAGAGAACTAAATCAGTTGGAATTATTTAACTGAATCTATATATCTGTATTTCAAGCATGTATTGTTCTCCAATCATGAAACAACATATAAATATAGTTTAATCATTAATAATTATCAATAAAGGAATATTCTGGGTAAAATAAAAAATGAGCTTGATTGAGAACATTTACTACACATCACTGTAAACTCTTTTGCTTTTATAGACTAAAGGAATTCCTGCAATCAACAGCAAGCAGCAGATGCTTTCAACTAAAGTTGCATAATTGTTTTGTTTTGAGTATATATATATATTGCATAATATGGTGAGAATGTGATATGATTCTATTCAGAAGTCCAAACTAATTGCAAAAATATGCAATTTGGTGCAGTTGTTGAAATTGTATGGTCATAAAGATGAAATTCTAATAGCCTGTAATGCAAATCACTGAGATCTTTATGACAGTATAACAGACTATTTACATAAAATGCATGTAAATATCAGTCCAACAATCTATATCTTCCAATAATATGTCTAAGATTATATTTAAATGCTTATTATGATCAAAGCAATGCAGTTTATTGTTGAGGGGGAAAATATAATGTAATGCCATACAATGATGATTGAAAGATGCAAAAATAAACATTCTTTACAAGCATGAGGTATCATATCTGATAATATCTTATGCAGAATTTGCGTAGTAAATGTGATAAGCTTTACAGCCTATATTATGGGTCATGTTTGGTGGATATATCTCCTTATATCAAAAACTTATATATCCAAAAACTCTTTGTTGGTGTAACTCAAAACAGGCAGGACCATTTAATCATACTGAATAACATGATTTAAAACCAGGTAACTTTACCACACAATGCACTTTTTTACCATGGTGCACAATTATTGTCTGACAATCAGCAGAATGCCACAGATGCTTTCAAAGTAGAATGTTGTGTTTTATCAAGTGTATTCCTTTAATGATAATCATTAACAATTCAAATAATCAATAATCATACATATAAACTCGAAATGAGTTAAAATTATTGTCTGTGCTAATCAACAACACGCCTTAGACGATCTCAAAAGAGCATCAATTTACCAGATTTATTTTATATTTAATTATTATATATGAATTTCCCCCCGTTATTAAATTATTTGTTTGTTAATTACATATTATTATATTTTATTTTATTATTTTCCCAAATTATCAATTCAATATCATCTTTCTTATCAAAAGTATTGATCCAAGCTATATTGTGTGCTATTCAGATTGTGACATACTATATAACGGAAATGCACATAAGGGCAGCGCCTTCCGCAACAATCACTGGTCTCTATAGATGTGTCTTCAAAGAAACTTTCACAGATTATGAGCCACTGTTTTTCACATCCGCTCTGAATCAGTGTGGCCCCTGGCATGCAAAGATTAGGGGCCAGCTGTGTTTGTGCCACACAGTGGAAAGAGAGAGAGAGAGAGAGAATCACAGTGTAATATATAATGCCTGCTTGTGTCTCTTCTCAATCCTCTGTCATACAGTCGTATAGGAATGTGGAATATTCCATTTAAAAGAGCCTAAATAAGTGTTTCCAAGCTGTTTTCAGCATTTCAAATACTGTCTGCCAGAAGCATTGAATTAAGGAGAGCGTGCCCCCCTCCCCAACCAAAGCCCACCCCACCTACACACCCCCCGCCCCACCAGCAGCACGGCTCAAAGCCCAGACTCATTATTACTGTCACACCGGCAGTGGAGAGGCTTGGCACAGCCTCGTGTACTTAATTGAATTAGACATACCCGCTTGTTTAGGCATTGTGCGATGGCATGAGAATCCCGCAGCCTTTTTCCATGATAAAAACGAGAGGCCTCTGCAACACTTGTCAGCAGATCTAAGCGTTCCGAACGGAGCGTGAAACTATAGAGCCAGAGGGAAGGTGGCACGGGAGGAGACACACAGGAGCACCTTTTCACAACCTGGAGAGGTGCCTGCATGGGAATGCTGGGAGCAGCGTGTCAGGGCGCTGTATCCATGCTCCATAATCACACAGTAATCAGTGTCTTACTAAGATATGACCACAGGTTAAGGGCCTGGGTCAACAATAATTATGCATGGAATCTGTTGCCAGAAGCATTTATTGCAGCAATTGCTATGAAGATCATCCAATTTTAGCAGATAGATTTACAGGAACCCTGTAGGAATACAACAATATTAATTATTCCGCAAGATACCGATATATACCAATACTGATATACTGTTATGATTCATAAATGGTCAATAATAAATTATGTAATTTGTCTAAAAAAAATAAACGAAATATAATCAATTAAAAAAATTTTTTTTGAGAAGCTGCTAAATTTATGATTACTTTTTAGTGAACTTTAAATGACAGCAAAGGTATTCTACATGTAAAAGTAGAGAAAATTAGCATGCACCGAAAAGAAAATCTGATATTTATTTATTTACTACCATTGAAAAGTTTGGAGAGGGTGGGTTTTTTAATTGTTTATGAAAGCAGTGTCTTATGCTCACCAAGACTATGTTTATTTATATTTATAATATAAAAATATAGTAGAATATATTGTAATATTCTGTAATATTCTGAAATATTATTGCAATCTAAAATAACTGTTTCTAACACACAACTGTTTTTAACACTGAGAATAATTAAACAAATATATATACAGTGTTAAAAACAGTTGTGCTACTTAATAATTTTGTGGAACCTTTGATTAATTTTTTCGGTATAATGGCATTTTATACGATTATAAATGTCTTCATTGTCAGTTAATAAACTCTTGATCAATTTAATGCACCCTTGCTAAGTTAAAAGTATTAATTTCTTTAAAAAAAAAAGTAAAAAATGTACTGTTAAATAAACAGCCGGATGTAAATTTAACTGAGCAAACTCGTCAGTTTAGCATAGCAGTGACATAGATATCACGGAATCACAATGTTGAATTCACATGTTTAAAATGTTACATTTACTAAACAAACTTGTTCACTTCAGTGTAACTAATGTTAATATTACTAAAATCCAATGTTAAATATACATGTTTAAAATGTAAAATTCACATGTAACTCCGTAAGTATGTTTACGGTTTGATGTCATTTTTACAGTATTGTTCTGGTAACCACAGCTGCCGGTAACCACAGCTGCAGGATTTTTTTTTACAGTGTGACTCCAAGCTTTTCTAAACTAACAATTAATAATAATAATAATAATAATAATAATAATAATATATATATATATATATATATATATATATATTTATAATAATAAAAGAAATCCTGTAATATTGACCAGGGAGCCAGTCTGGCTCTTATACTGTAACTAGGATTCTCAGTTTGTATATGAAAAAATAAGTAAATAAATAAATAAATCCTGTGGCTACATTTTTTTTTTTTTTAACTTTTTTTCTTAATTCACAAGCGAGGACAGACATAAAAGATGCAAATACGTCAGTGCTGGATGACATCAGAACCTGAGTTCGGCCTCATGACCCACATCTCTTAACCTAACTTTAAAAGACAACAGCCTGCATGCACTTCAGGATCTTGGAGTTTTGCTTTAAAATTCAGGGCAAACGAGGGTGAGCAAAAGAAACAGAAAGCGCTGCCTAATGTGATTGCCCTCTGCATTTATCCCGCCAGCTTTGAAGAAAGCCAAGAGGAGATGCCTCAGTGCTGTCACTACATAATGTCACCTCACTAACCTCCAGGGTCAGACCCAGACTAACGCCGTAACCCGGGGCCCTGATCCGCCTCCAGCCCCTTTAGTGGTGCACCCAGCTGTCAGTAATGCAGCCCAAACTTTATTCAATTCGAGATCAGTCAACGTGAAAGGATAATCTCTGTATAATTGGAGCCTATGGACCTTGGAGATCTTCTGCCTTTTCTTAACTTTCCCTCAATACCCCTGACTTATTTCCAAGAGGACACCCTTGTTACCCTCAATGAACAACCAGATGGGCAATTATAATTTTGCAATAATTGTTGAGAGGGTTTTCAGTGGTCATGGAGGGTTGTCACTCAGGCTGAGAGGGCGTAAACATGGCTCCTTCTGGGCCACCAGCACTCTACAAGTCAAAGAACAGCGAACACCAGACATGCCAATGGTCTACCAACCAAATCCATTTCTCTTTCCTCTTCACATGAATAAAATACAGACAATTAAATGACTGAGACGGTCACATTCCTTTGCATTAGCATTGAAGAGTCGCGACATTCCTGAGATGTTTCCTATTATGACCTACGGCGTGTAGAGCTTTTGAAATGCCACAGACAATGCATGACATTTTGATGAACACTTCTTCACAAACATCTAATAAATCTTCATTGCGCTCTCAAATTCTGGGAATTCTGTCACTGAGATGATTTATGACGAATGCTACGAAGTGTTTATGTTCATAATTTCACAGAAGATTTCACTGAGAATCAATGTCACATTCACATGCTAACAACAGTAGCGTCGATCAATGAGTCTGATCCAAACAGAATGATAAAGCAACATTGTTTACACTTGAAAAGTGACCTTTCCATCAACTAAATCACACAGCACATGAATGGATGACACGGAGAGAGCAAGCGAGCCTCGGATCCTCCGTACCGCTGTGCTTTACGTGTCTGTCTCTCCGCGGTACAGATGATCCACTAATGGAAGCCTCTGTCACACTGGGAGGGCTGATGCAGAACACAATAAGATATGAAAATTAGCAACGCTGGTGCTGCTGCTACTATAATCAGTCATCGGACTGTCAAATTCGTCGGTTGAGCTCCATCTAGGACAAGTTAGAAATGGTGGGATATCAATGGACATGGCAACCCGCCAGACTACACCTGTGAGAGCTTTGTGTTCTAAGTAACATTTTCATTTAGTTATTATTTGGTTATTATACATATTATACATTATACATATTATTATTATTTGGTTGCATTACATTTTTACATTTGTGGATTTATCCTCAGTGTTTGAAATCACACCTTTTATCTGGGGTTTTGCGGATCCTAAAAAGTTCTTAAAAGGTCTCAAATTGAAGCAGAAAGACTTAAAATCGTGACATTATATGTTGCATGCACTGCAAAATGGAATTTCTTTGTCATTTTTGTCTTGTGTACAAATATATGAACATTCTTCAATAAAAATATATTTACTTAATATGCAAAATGGAGATCGGAAGTCTTGTTTAAACCAAATTTTGTGAATTAATGCTTAAAACATAAACAAATATCTGTCCTTTGAATTAGGTTGTTTTCTCAGTCCATTGGTACTTACTGGTCCCATTTTGATCATAAATTCAATACATTTTGATAAATATCTCAGAAAACAGGACTTCTTATCATATTTAAATTTTTCATCTGTCTAGACTGATTCAATTGAAATATTTGCACAGTAAAACAAGACAAAAATACTAAGAACATCATTTTGTTATGGGGTTTTCAACTTTTTTTTTTATTCAAATGAATTTTCAAACAAAGGAGATCAGATGGAAGTTGAATTTTCAAACTTTGAAGTGCTAGTAATTATATTTTAAAATATAACAAAATGTCAGAAAACTTGAAAGTCAAAACATGTTGACTAAAAACTATTATGACTGATTATTTAAAAGCTTGAGAGCCAGATCAGATATGCAGAGCGAATGCCATCCTGTAAGCTGAGGCAACACCAGCGAGCTCATCTCATCACAGGATAAACCTTCTTGTTTAATGACATTAATGATTAGAACAACAAGAGGAAAGAGAAAGTGCACTGGGCCCAAGACAAACAGACACACAGTACAGCCCGGCATACTTGAACAAATCTCCCACCAACAAGTCAAGAAAAATATTTTCTCTGCTCAATCAGACTGGCACATTACTTCCTGTTCTGGAGGAGACATCGACCAGTGTTCCATGCCACAACTTCCTGACTGCCATCCAGCTTCTGAGAAAAAACTAAAAATCCACAAAAGGGGAAACAGAAAACAGAAAAGCTGCCCATTGTGAGAGTGATCTCAGGGCTGTCAGGGGACGGGAATAGTCTCTTTAGCAACCGTAGAGAAACAACCACACAGAGGGCTGTAAAATCAGCCAGTTTTGTGAGGTTGAAAATGCCGCCCAGACCTCAACTCATTAATGAGACACTGAAGAGATCAGGATTTATGGCCTGCTACAGAAGCACAGAGAGGAGCAATAGAAATCTGTGTCAAACTAAACATCACTATGAATTCTAACACACACACACACACGTTTGTTTTTGTGAAAAGTAGGGACATCCCATAGGCATAATGGTTTTTATACTGTACAAACTGTATATTCTATCGCCCTTCACCAACCCTAACCCTCACAGGAAACTTTATGCATTTTTACTTTCGCAAAAAAACCTCATTCTGTATGATTTATAAGCGTTTTGAAAAATGGGGACATGGGTTATGTCCTCATAAGTCACCCTCTCCTTGTAATACCTGTGTCATACCCATGTCATTATACAGAGTTCCTGATATGTCTCTCACACACACACACACATATGGCATCTTGAAATACAAAGGTTGGATAAAGTGAAGTGGATGATTTCAAAAAGATAAATAATTGCATTATTTTAAATAAAAATTTTAATTAAAATATTTGTTAAAATCAGTAGAGTGCAATATGGTCCAAACATCTGACATTACATTTCCCCATGGTTTTTTATGTTTATATATATACAAATGTAATGTAATTATTATATATTTTTATGTTTTTTATATATTTTTGTTTAAAATTATTGATTGAATAAATATTTTATCTAAGTATTTTAATCTTTATTTTATGCTTATTTGTTCATGTACGCATGTATTTTTTATTAATTTATTTTGAAGATAAATACAAAATGACACAAACCTAAATCTAGCCATCAGCAACGGTCCTCCCAAATATTTGGACATTTATGTGAGGATCATACATGATTATATTCAGCCTCAGGAATAAAATGTATCTATAAATGACAAGTATCTGAATAAAAGGCTCTGTTTGCACCTCTAATCCTCTTTAATTAGCCTGTTCATGTGAAAGCCCTTGTGAACAGACTCTTTTAAGTGGCTAGATATTATAAATCAATGACGGTTTGTTATTCTGTTCATTTAAACAAAGAGGAGACGCATAAAAAGCCATTAAAATGACACGTGAATTGGCAAACAAACTGTTTAATTTGTGTCTACGCTGCGAAGGGGGCTGCGAGACAGTGACGTCGGGGCAAATGAAATTTACATCTGATTCGAGTTTAATGGGCCGTAGCATCTCCATGGAAACCAATCTTTTCTCAAGATTTTCAACAGGCCAAAATGTTCTTTTTTTTGTTCATTTCAAATGTGTCATGTGATCCCAATGGGGCAGGGGCTTGTATGTATCAATTTGTTTCTGTTTCAGGGCCTGCAATAGCCCAGCAATGAATATATGGGCTATTGAGTCCAGCCACACAATGGCCACAGCTGATGCGGTTGCCACAGAGACACGCCCACACAAAGCCCAGGAATGATGACATATGGTCTCAACCTGCCTGGTCAGAAGACCCCCAATAGCCCTGACTGCATTGGATGACAAAACCCTCGAGCTGGCCATTTATCTGTGCCTACTCATTTCATGCTAAAATAAACTTTTTATAAAGTTTCTACAGCCTGTGCACAAGGACTAAAACAGAGGCCCCAAAGCCACCATGTAAAGTGAAGAATTCATCATTAAGTGATTAACAAAGGCCTCTTCACCACCTGCTCCTACATTTATACGGACATTACTGACAGCTTGTTCCTTTCTAGAGTATATAGCAATAGCAGTGCAAAGTTGAAACTCTGAAATGCTATATATATATATATATATATATAAGTTATTTATTACTTACTTAAATCGCCATTAGTCTGGAATTCTTTTCAGAATTGTGAGATATAAACTCAAAATTTAAACAAGATGTCAGAATGCTGAGTTTATATCTTGCAATTTTTGCAAAGTTTATATGTCATACATTTCAGAATTATAAGGAAAAAGTGACAACTTTGAGATGTAAATGAAGAATTGAAAAAAAAACAGAATTCAGAGTTACATTTTATCATTCTTTCCCTCAGAATTATGAGAAAAAGTCAGAATTGCAAGAGACAAACTGATTTCAGAAGGCAAAAGTCATAATTCTGAGCTTATATCTTGCAATTGTGTTTATATCTCACGATTATGACTTTTTTCCTCAGCTTTGCAATTAAGTCACATTTTATATCTCACAATTCAGAATTCAGAGAGAAGAGTCAGAACTGTTAGATGTAAAACCTAGAAAAGGGTCAGAATTGCGAGATATAAATTCAGAACTGTAAGATTCTAAACTCTGAATTGCAAGAAAAAAAGTCTTAGAATATGTCTTGCATTTCAGTTTTTTATATCTTACAATTATAAGAAAAATGTCAAAGATAAAAAGTAGCAATAATCTTTATTTATTCTGTGATGGAAGCAAGCTTCCATTCATTTGACTGAAACTGTGACCATGTTATAAGAAAGTGTCAAACTCTACTTCTGTGATAAACTTCTCAGATTCCTGAAACATGTCTTCTTCTGTTTCAACTCTGTCCTAAATGAGTAAATGCAGCTTGGGCAGATCAGTCAGTTATGCCAGTCTTTCCCATGGAATGGTAAGACAAATGATCAGAGACCAATGTAGTGGGGCCTTTCAATGTAGTTAAATGCAGCGGGTGCCAAGCATCTGAATTCTTCGGATGGTTAAAGTGGAAACAATTCACTCCCCAGAGTTTGTGCAGAAACTCAATACTTTAATTGTCGCAGAGAGAGAGAGAGAGTGAACATACTTGTAAAAGGAAACGAGCATAACAACAACTAAAATTAGAAAATACATGTTACTGAACTATATATATATATATTCAAAAGAAAGTTATTCAATCTGAAACAAATCACACAGATTATTTAACTAGTTTTCTCATTAATACGCACACTCATTAATACTCGCTAGTCTTTTCAGTATTGTCGAAGCATTCAGCAGCACCTTACCTTATTAGACTTGTATGTGAATGTATGTGGTATTTTTCTGTGAACTGCTCCTTTAAGTGCTCACGTGTGGCATTAACTTTGATTAGCATAATTAATCTTCTGAATTGGACAACCAAATGAATGAATGACAAGGTAACTGCGGTCGCACACTGACTGTGAATGGGAAAACAACAATGTCTGAATAAATTAGCTGGCTCAAAGACAAACACTCAAAAAGTGGATGCAGTTAATGGTTATTGAGAAAAACGTATTTGCATTTTGCAACATTTTTTCCCCCCAAAGACACAAACAGCAACTAGAGAGAAACACATAGGAAAAGAAGAAAAAGGATGGAAATGAAGCAAAAGTAAAAGTATTGTGAGGAAGTGGCACAGTTTCGCTGCTAACTGGATTTGCGGAGATAATCTGAGTTTGAATAAGACATCTCATGAGCTGTCCCTGTGGATTACTCATTGAGAAAACTAGGTGATGTCATCACAGACTTTTGTCTCATGGGGGGCTGGGAGTGAACTCTGAATAGGGATAAGAGCCCTCTTCTTAAACTCCACATGACACAATGGATAAAAAATGAATGAATGGAAAGAAAAGAAAAAGACATGCAGACTAACTATTTTTGCTCTATACATCTTCTTTAACCCAAAGCAACAAAATATCCATCACAAATTGCACAAATTAATAAACCAATGAATTAAATTAAATGAATTTGAGTATGCCGTTTTGCATTGAATGTGCTTTTTTCTGTTGTTCTGGTGGGCTGCAAGCATAAACAACCATTCAACTCGATCAGTGTTGTTCAGTTAGTTCAGAACGAATGACTATTACGAGCCAGTTCGTTAAAATTAATCAAACCATAACGCAACCAGCATAGTCTGATTTACAAATAAATAGTTTTCATGAACCTGTTCTTTTTAATGAATCAAAAACATACAGGTCTACCAGTGTGTTTGATTTTTAACGAATGACTCTCAGAAGTTATTTTTTTTGTGTGAACCACAAACACAAAGCGTGATCCAGCATATTTTGAAATCTATTACTCTGATGAGTTGATTATTTCTAATGAATCAAACCGGCCTAGTTCTGAAACATATTAATGCTTAAATCATTGTCCCCATTTTGTTTAAGGCATTTAGATAAAGAGATTTAGCACACCTCGATTTCTGCACGATAACGATTATGTAATCGCATATGAGGCAATTTTACAGCATTTAAAACACTGCGCATGTGCTTGAGATTATCAAAGTAAAGTAAGGTAAAGGTGTGGAGAAAGCATCTTAAAGGGGGGGGGGGGCTGAAATGCTATTTCATGCATACTGAGTTTTTTTACACTGTTAAAGAGTTGGATTCCCATGCTAAACATGGACAAAGTTTCAAAAATTAAGTTGTACGTTTAAAGGAGTATTTTTGTTCCTAAAATACTCCTTCCGGTTTGTCACAAGTTTCGGAAAGTTTTTTTCATAGACAGTAAAAGAAATGGACACAGCGACCCCACTGGAACTCAATTGAGACAAGTGAAACTCATTTGTAGTGTTTTTTAGCACTTCCGTTTCTGAAGCGCAGACTCAAACGAAGCTTGACGACGTCAGCAACCTGTCTGACAGATGTAAATCTTCTAAGTGGCTGTGCGTGCAAACTGCCATCGTTAGTTTTGCAGAGACGGCAAGCATGAGCGGGGAGTTCTTTGTCGTGAGTGAGCAGGAGTAAGTATTCTGATTAATTATTGTGTATAGTATTTTAAAATGTAACGCCAGTACGACATATTAAGTTAATTGCCTGCGAGCTTCTCCTCCTGTCTGTACGGTAATGCGACAGAGAGTCGAGTGGTTATGACGCAATCATTAGCCTATTTTTTACAAAAACTGTTTATACGGGGCCATAATGTAACATAGAAGGTAATGGAGCCCTTTATACATTGTCGTGTATCTTTAGAAATAAATAATGGACAAACGGAGTCTTTAAACGCCTCAGATGTAAAGTTATTCGCTGTCAAAGTGATGCCAAAATGAATGGGAGTTAATGGGAATGCTAACACAAGTTAAGTTCTGCTTCAAGATGGCAGCCCCCGGCCAACTTCAACTTCCGGTCGACTTCCTTGCCGCCTGGTTTTTTTCGAATATTGCTCTGTGTGACGTTAGATGGAGCGGAATTTCCTTATATGGGTCCCGTATAGTGAGGCTGAGCACAGACATTTCACTGATCAGAACGATTCACTGATCAGAGCGAGAGCGTCGCGAAAAGTCACAAAAGAATTGTGTTTTTGGTTGCCAGGGCAAGACAACCCTGCACAGATTACCAAAAAAAAAAAATGCATTAAAGGTGCCATATGCAAAAATTTAGGTAAAAATATCCATAACATGACCTACACGCATCAAAAGAATGAGAAGAAGTAAGGGCGATGATGTCATTAAAAAAATGTCAAGTTATAGTGCTGCAGAGATATCAACCTTAATTAGCATTAGCATTACTAGCCCCGGCCCGACAGGTGTCGTAATACCAGTTTCGGCCATGGGAGGCGGTATGGGGGCAACATAACCACCAGCCAACCTACAATACACGAATAACTCGCACGGCTTGTGGGCGTGTACTTGAACCTGATGTCAATCATGTGGAAAGTACAGCCCACTAGTTCATTTCAGTTAAGGGAAGAGAGCGTCACCCGCTACAGGGAAACAACCGCGCTCGGAAACACAAATCAAGAGTAAACATCGGCACTGCTTTTAATCACTGGAGACAACTGATGGACCTGAAAGAAATGAGGTTCGACTCCGATCTTGCAACATTTCTTTTGGATTGGTAAATTAGATGCTGTTAGTATTTCGCTAGAAGTTTGTTTTATATGTTTGTGTATTTGTTTTCGGGAAGTTATAACATAGAAATGTATCGAAGGCTGTTCGATAAACGTGCTAATGTTAGCATTGGCTAACCGTAGCTGCGTTTGATAATTAGCTAGCTATAACTTAACATTACCCATTTTATTATATAGGGCTGTGCATGTCTTTACTCGTGTACATCTCATCAGTAAAGACGCTCTTGTAATTAGAAGTATATCTCCAGCACGTGTGTTCAGATCAGGGCTGCCAGGTTTTCACAACAAATCCTGCCCAGTTGCTTCTCAAAACTAGCCCAATCCCGCTCCCAGAAGGTTCCCCGATAAAACATTGCTTCCCGGGGTTAAAATATACGTTTTTTAGCAGGGTTGCCTTGGTATAATTCGCATCTTAGGGGCTAAAGATCACGTTATTTGTATTGGGGTCGCTGCGACCCGCAGACATGAAAAACAACCACCACAGACTTGGCAACACTGGTTGGCATTTACTACACAGAGCCGTAATTCACTGACAATCTACACAAAATCGATGTTAAAATCGCAGGCGATTCTTTGTCGATTTTGAAAGCGATTTTGTGTTAGTTGTCGGTAGACTACGGCTCTGTGTAGTAACTGCCGCTCCACCTGAACCAGTGTTGCCAAGTCTGCGGTTGTTTTTCATGTCCGCGGTTTGAAGCAATCACAATACCAATAACGTGATATTTAGCCCCTAAAATGCTAATTTTACCAGGGAAACCCTTCCCAAAAATGTATATTTTAACCCCGGGAAGCAATTTTTATCGGGGAACCTCCCGGAAACGCGATTGGGCTAGTTTTGGACTAGTTTTAAGAAGCAACTGGGCAGGATTTGTTGTGAAAACCTGGCAACCCTGATCTGAACGCACAGGCTGGAGATATACTTTTAATTACAGGAGCGTCTTTACTGATGAGAGGTGCATGAAAATCGCATTCAATTTTTTGCACAGCCCTATTATTATATCATAACTAAGCTGCTCTGTCTAGTCTGTTGGTCTCCGTGTCCTCTTTGCTTCGTGGTTTTTCTGTGCGTGAAAAAATTGATGTGTGGCGTGAAAGCGGGTGAAAAGAGTCAATTGCGTGTGTCTTACGGTGAATGCTTGAGAGTTGGCACATTAGTTTCCAAGCAGAATAAAGGACAGGTTGATTAATGCTGTTTAGCGTTTGTATTAATCTATGATGTGACCCTGTTTACGTACAGGGACATAAAAAATAAATTAAAAGTGATACGTGGACCAAGGTGTCTGAGATTGTTAATTTTAAGTAAAGGATCCTAATATTTCGTCCACAACAATATTTAATGAGGTTAACTTATAACTCCTTGTGGTTAGTCTGCACAAGATCAACAAGCTTGTATGCTTTGCGGCAGCTTTAAATTCAAAATAAGCATTCGATCTACGTTAGCGCGTCTGACCGCTCACAAATCTTTCAAAACGCACAGTTAGGCTTCGGCTATGGCTGTAGTGTTGTTGTGAAAGTAGGGGCCAATAGGACCAATTCACTTTATTGAGGCATACTGCCCCCATCTGTTATGGAATGTGGAGTATGACTTGATTTTTTTTGCTAAACATTACAGATGGCACCTTTAAGGGACCAGTGGATGGAGTTTATTTTTACAGAGCATCAACGGAGTTGTGTAAGTGTTTTTGTTTGTTCCCTGCATTTCGAAGATGCTTGTTTTACAAACAGTAAAGACGACGGATTTGCATATCGTTTATTTCTTAAGGATGATGCAATCCCAACGAAAAAGGGTCACGATCGTGTGTTGGAACCGCAGGCGGTGAGTAAAACTGCTTAAAATATCTCTGCCTCCTTGTTAGTGCGTCCGCCTCTCATGCCGGAGACCCGGGTTCGAGCCCCGCTCGGAGCGAGTCGTTGCTGCTGCTGCTCTCGTTCAGTTTCAGCCTCGGGATCTGATTCTGGATCATAAATAAACGGCTGAATCTGACTGTAAGCCATGGTTTGTTTTGGATGATGGTTTTTCCCTCACGGTAATGTCACAGCTTCCACATGCTCTAAACGCAAAAGCCTACTGGCGCTCGTGGTTCTTTAGCTCCGCCCACATGTCACGCCTCCAGCCGGTCGTGTTTTTCCGGGAAAAATCGGTACAGGCTATCTTTCTCTTATGAATATAATAAAACTAAAGACTTTTTGGAGTTATGAAGGATGCAGTACTACTCTATAGGTACTCAAGATTAACAGGATATTGAGTGAAAACGAGCATTTCACCCCCCCTTTAATGATGGTGCCACTGAAATGTAACACAGTCTATGTTAGACTATGTTATTTTTTTTCTGAATTGCTGAAACACTGACCCCATATTCTGAACCAAATTCTCACTAGCTTAAACCAGTCGTTCAGGCAGTTAGGCTCTATTTGCAAATCTCTTGCACTCTTTTTATCATTCACTTAAACACTTATCACACTGTGATGCATTTGTGCTGCAAAATGCTAAACACAAGCAGGAAACGTTGAACACAGCTAAAGCACAGCTGTCATCGTTTACACACGATTCAAATTTGTTCACACTTGTTTGTAAAGATTTGATCAAACCAACTGGACAAAATATAAGCCAGTTCAGAGTACACAAGCGGCACAGGTGTCTGAATGATGATACGAACAGTAAATGGAAACAATCTGAGAAGGAGAGGAGGAGTACATATAAGAAGTGAAAGATGATGAGGAAGAGGATGAGGAGAGAAAGAGTAAAACTTACAGTATTTGAGTTTACTGTAACATGCTATTCATTTAGAGTTTTATATGACTTTTTTGGCCTTTGCAGTTGGACTGCAGTATTTTTGCAGAATCCAAGTGATGAATATATACAAATATTCAGTACTATTCAATATTCAGCACAGTACTGTTCTTCAGTAGGCCTATACAATGTATTCAACATACTCAGTTGCAATTACTATACTTTTTTTACAGAATTGCAAAACTGCTTACTCAATTAAATATACTTTTTTTTAAAAAATTCTGGATGCCATGTTCTCCATTTTTCTATGTAGTGTCAAATTAATTCTCTGTAGTAGTTATTTTATTGTCTGGTGTGTGTGATCTGAGAGCACCGGTTGATTTTGAGTGCAAGTGAAATGGTTTTGCTGTGATTGCTTGATTTTCATGGAAGAGTCAGAGGTTTCGTGAATTTAGTTTAAGCATTTGAATATGTGTTTCAGATTTTGAGAACATGAGTGATGGTTCCAAGAAATGTGTTTTAGCAATTCAGAAAAATTGTAATGTGAACGCCTCTCTCCGCTCTTAAACAGTATTTTAGTTTCTGGTGTAAATGTTATCATCTGATTTCCGAACCAATGAGTCAGTTCTTTTAATGAATGGTTAAACAAAATGTACGTTTTGAGTTTGAATAATCCTTCAGTCTCACAAAAGCGCTCTGAACTGAATCGATCAGGGGTTCATTTCCCAAAACAACGTTGCAAACTTGTGTGGTTGGAACTACAAGTCTCAACCGGTGGTTAGAAGCATAGTATCTTGTTATTAAGACACATGGGCTTAAATAAATAAACTGTTGGTTACAATAAGCAAGAAAACTGTCTAGCTGCCAGATAGATACACATAAATAAAATCAGAAATAAGTTTTAATATAATCAGACCTTTGAGGGTAAGAAATCTTAATTCAGCAGACACCAGAACGGAAAACTGAGGTGAAGCTGAATAGCTGGTGGTCTCTTCTGCTTATTCATACATACACATTCTTTATTGTCTATCCCCAGATGTTTCCTCTGTTGGACAGAAAGTCAACGTTTCTCTAGGTTTCATGGTGTGAGGCTGAAAGAAGCGTCTTCCAAGATTTCTTTTATTAAGGCCACTCTTCACCAGAAATGACAATGCTCTCTAAATATGTCTTGTTAACCCTGGTCCATCCCTTTGGTTATCAGTGCTCCTGTCTACTGGATGGCCGCCTCCATTGAAGGCTTCTCAATGGCCCCAGTCCCAGTCGACTCTCAACCAGCCTAAATAAGCAGGGTCACGGACCCCAAAATGCCCCCACTGTCCCCTTGCCACACACCCCACTGGGAGCAAACAGTCCCTCAGGAAGTGACCCAATGCTGCCGTCTGACAGTTTATGTATTGATTTGTCATAAAATGTCATGGAAGACAATAGGCTGTTCAAACACCCTTTTGTCTGCTTCTAAATCACACCTTTTGTTTAAATAAAAGTGCATCAAAGACTGTCTTGAATTTAATGTCTGGTCTAAAAATATTCCATGGGAAGTGCAACATTCCAGACTGATAGGCCCAGCGGTACAAAGCAGCATGCGAACAATAAACTTTCCATAAATCGGAATCACCTCAGACATTATAGGAAGTGAGAGGCTGCAGAGGGCTGTCTTCCTCTGCTAAACTGTTGTGTCTAAGCTTGTTTGGAGCTGGACATGGAAACCTGGAGGCCATGGCAAGTGGCCACATCAAAAGAATAGGATGTTAAATGTGATAAACAGATACTGGAGAGCTGGACCCGTGAAAGATATAACAAGCGCTGATGTCAATGGACGGAAGCCACAGATCTATCAAGCAAGAGTGTGGCCCGGCAGACAGTGGATGTACTGGTCCACCTCACTTTATCTCACTTTTAAGCCCAAGATTGGATCAGATACTGTAGTATAGAGAGAGGCAAATCAACTTTACACTGATAAAGACCCCTAAACGTGGCCCTACCATGAACAATGAGTGTGTGTTAAAAGCAATGCTATTGTCAAATGAGGAAAAAACAAAGTCATACCTTCGCTTTGACTGACAGCAGCACAAAAAACCATTTGACCTGAGTGATTTATCAATGGACAGAGATGGACACAAAGAGGTATTGATTGGCTGGGGAGAAAAGGGAGGACACAATGTGGTAGTCTGCAGAATAGGTGAAAAAAAAAACAATTTTGTGGTTCTGCTCCAGGGACCCTCGTCATCAGAGCATACAGTGACGCAGGAACCAACGAGTAGCGCACGAATACTAATGCTCAGAGCGGAAACCCTGGTAACTTGTGTTCTCATACCCACATCCACTTCCATGCAATTCAAACAAACGGTCTCCTAACCACAAGCGCAAACAAGCTTTCGTACAAGCCTTTTTTCAATTCTGAGAGGACCGTCTTGCCTCAAAATCTCACATTTTCACTCATGTCTTATGCTCTGATTTGGTACTTGTCTCGGTTATGACTAACACCATGCAGTTCATGCCCTTTGGTGAAGAAACTGACTGCAAGTGAAAACAAGCATCTTTAGCTTGATAAACATTGAGTTATATTAGGAGTAAATTTGAAATGATATATGAAACTTTGAATATTAAATATGAGATACTATAAAAAGATCTGCCTTCTTGTGCAGATGCCTTAATTATTGGATTTTGCTATGTTTGCTTATACTAATCTTGTTACTTAAGTCATGGGTTTGTCCTATAATATTGCAATATTGAAGTTCAGGCAGATACACAATAGTTAGATAGTTATAACATGCTTGAAGTAGATCATCAACTATACACACACACACACACACACACAAATTAAAATAATATTCATATTAATAAAATTATAATAATCCATTTTTTGTGTGTTTTTTTTTTTTTTTTTTTTTTAAATAAGTCTTCTGTTTTAAAAAATATTTATTTATAAAAATATATTTTAGGCAATCAAAGAAAAATAAATACATTTCTTTCATGACAACTCTGAAGATTTTAGCATGGTGATGGATATGACAATGTTTATATACTTGGTCTAGGAATAGATCTGCTTTTCTGTTGCTGCTGAATTGCTGCTGCTTTAAATTATTGCAAAAATGTCTTCTAAATGGCTAAATGTAAATGTATGCAAGTACAGGAACTTGCTACTGTCAATGCATAGCGATACTGTGCTGTGAGTATTTAAGACATACTGCTGCTGCACATATATATATATATATTAATCACAAAAATCCAACCTCATTTTTACCCCCAACCTGGGGGTAAATATCAATGTTTTTCTCTAATACACACTGGCCACAATTAACGACACCCTTTTATTCAATACTTTTTAAAAACCTCCATTTGCCAGTTAAACAGCTTTCCTCCTATAATGCCTGATGATTTTAGAGAACACCTGACAAGAGATCAGGGACCATTCCTTCATCCAGAATCACTTCAGACCCTTTAGATTCCCATCTCCATGTTGGTGCTTCTTCTTCTCTTCAGATCACTTTTCTCATTTTCTATAGGATTCAGGTCAGAGGACTGGAATGGCCATAGCAGAAGTTTGGTTTTGTGCTCAGTGACCCATTTTTATTTTGTTTTTGAGTTTTGTGTTTGGATTATTGCACGGTTGGAAAATCCAAACATGCCCCATTATAAGATTTCTAATAACTGACAGAATCATTGAAGCCGTGTGTCTAAACAAGATGTCCAGGACCTCCAGCAGAAATATAGGCCCACAATATTAAAAATACAACAGTATATTTCATTGTACACATGGGGTACTTTTTTTCCCAATTCTCCAGCTGTGGTCCTTGGAAAGTCTTTAGCCACTCAAACGCTCCTTATCACTGTGCATTGGATGATATAGACACACATCTTTTTCCAGGCAGATTTGTAACATTTTATGTTGATTGGAAATTCATAATTATTGCCCTGATGGTGGAAACCGAAATTTTCACTGCTCTAGCTCTTTTCTTAAAGCCACTTCACTAATTTGTGATGGATGATTAGGGGAATTTGGGCTTTCTTTTCCCTCCTGTTTATATTTCTGTGAAACAGGAAGCCATCGCTGGATTATTTAATGTTCAAAATCACCCAGGGGTGCTCAAAATTGTAAATATAAATGGGAATATACTTAGTAGTAGTAGTCACAGGTATTTTACTCATAAGAATTTCCAGGGGTGCCAACGTGTATTTGAGAAAAAAATTATTTCATAATGATATTTCTCCCCATTTAAAATTCTTATTATCCAATGAAAGGTTAGATTTTCACAGCAGATTTATACAGTTGGAGCTGGGGAAGCTTGGTAGCTCTTCGAGGCAGAATCCTTGTCTGCTTCCAAACACCTCAGCTGACTTGCTGCTTTACTGCCTTATCAGGCAAAGACTTTACAGACAGCGTTTCTGCACAAAGGCACCTCATGAAACTGATTTCGGACAGAATTCTGAGGAAGCTTAACTGTTTAATAACATCAGAAGTGCAAAAAGTTAGTTAATATACACTTACAAACTGACCAGTGACCACCAAATGCCACTTTCAAATGCCATCTTTATTTTAAATTTTTTTTAGCTCAACCATCACGAGATGGAATGCACATGAGTGTGCATGAGTCAGGAAGTGAAGCTAATGCCTTAATGGCCTTCTATCTGGAAATGTGTTCTCCGAAGGCAGCATTTTTCAGTTTTTGGATGCAGCACAAATGTCTAAGAGTGACAGTGTGTAATAGTAGCCAATCGTCTGACTGAATTCAGTCACATGACTTTTGATGCAGGAATGCATTTTATTAACATGTTAAATGCTAAAAATGTATCCATCTTAAACCAGCTTTTTAATGTATATTTGGAAAATTTTACTCACTAGCCAGCATTCTTTCAAAAAAGTAACATCTCAAAATTAGCATAATAAACTAAACATTTATATATATATATATATATATATATATATATATATATATATATATATATATATAAACCTTAAGAGATGAATCAACATTCACTAGGTCACTAGTAAGGATTAATTCACCAAGGAAACTTTATGTGGAGAGTTTCACCCTGTATTGTTTGTGTGCATGTGTGCCCAGCTGTGCTCTCATTTCACCCTGCCATTCACAAGCTGCTTTTGTCTGGAGTGAAGCCTTTCTCTTATTGACACTTGACTCGACTGTTTCATGCATGAGAATCAACACCATAAAATCTCCAAGTGGAGGCACACTACTCTGTATTTACCATAAGAAGTGAAAGGCAAACAAGACGAGTAAACTTTACCTTCCCGTCAGAAGAAAAGACAGAACAGAGATAAAAAAGAAGACAAGCACTCATAACTGTGAGCAGCCCCATACAGACAGAGACCTGTCACAGTCTGAGTCAAGAGTCTTTAAAAAGGCAGACCCACATGAGGCTGCATGATAAAGAGATGAAGAAAAACAATTTGATCTTTTGACAAGATGAGGGGAGGGAAAGTGCAGGACGAGAAAGCTCCCAGGCACCTTTTCAAAAGCTGGTAACATCTGGTGAGGGGATTTGTCTTGTAGTTTCTCTTTACTTTTCTTTGTCACACGCACCCTAGCAACCCTGTGCCTGATAGTGCCCTGCCAGAGACCAGGACATCCTGTAGGAAGACAATGAGCCACACGACTGGATAAGCGAATGAATGAGGCATTCATATAGCACTTTATTGTGTATCGCTGTACATAAGTGGAGAGATTAGACTGCCTTTCAGCGATCTATCATAAACACACACCTAATCCTTGTCATCTGAACACAGATAACATCAGCAGATTGGTCTTTAGATGTGAAGTGTATCATTTTTGTGCTACTAGTGACAACAAATGGAAACACACATCACCTTTCAAAGAAAATGTATAAAAAAATAATGAAAATAATGAGTTCTTTTGAGGTATTCATTAATTACACACTTCACTTAAAAAAAAATATAAAAAAAATAATATGTATATATATATATATATATATATATATATATATATATGTGTGTGTGTGTGTGTGTGTGTGTGTGTGAGAGAGAGAGAGTGTGTGTGTGTGTGTGTGTGTGTACACACACACACACACACACACACACACACTAATTTATGGCTCCCAAATATTTTTTAATAACATTATTCATAACAATATTACAATAACAAACAAACAAATCAAGAAATGCACACATCACTTTTAAAAGAAAGAAAAAAAAGATAATGGCTATTTTTAAATGTATGAATAAAAAAACTAAAATAAAAAAATAAATAATACTTTCTTCCAAAAAGGTGGCTCATAAATGAATGAATGAATGAATGAATGAATGAATGAATGAATGATGGTGTCCCACCAAGAAATAATACGCATCTTAACCTCATGAATTAATGATTACTTTTTTAAAAAGGTGACCCATGAATGAATAAATGAATGAATGGATTAATTATGGTGTCCCACCAAGAAATAATAAAAACCCACACATCTTAAACCCATGAATGAATGAATGAATGAATGAATGAATGATGGTGTCCCATCAAGAAATAATAAAACCCCCACACATCTTTAACCAATGAATGAATAAATGAATGCATGAATGATCACTTTTTCCCAAAAAGTGGCCCATAAATGAATGCATGAATTAATGAATGAATGTGTCTCACCGAGAAATAATAAAAATCGTATATATCTTAAACACATGAATGAATGAATGAATGAATGAAAGTTTCACCAAGAAATAATAAAAATCGTATATATCTTAAACACATGAATGAATGAATGAATTAATTAATGTTTCACCAAGAAATAATAAAAATCTTATATATCTTAAACACATGAATGAATGAATGAATGAATGTTTCACCAAGAAATAATAAAAACACATCTACATAAGTAAATAAATCTTAAAAATACAGAAGACTCTTAACCAACCAAAAAATATATAAATAATAAATGAATAGAGAAAAAAACCCTGATTGGAAGACTGATGTTGTATTTATCTTGTTTCCAGGCCATCATCAAAGCACCCAACAGGAAAGGTACTACGCCATTTGTGTTAATGTATTGTTCTGCTTTTTGTTGTTTTGTTTCTTGGCTGTGCATTAAAAGGGCAGTGAAGATCCTCTGTTTGACATGAGCACACACAAACACGCACATTCTCACAGATGGTTTGAAAGGGTTGACATGAGTCAGAGCTGTGAGCAGTTACTTTCAGGTGTCTATCTAGGGCATGTCTGCGCTTGTGGTGAGACAGCGGCTGATTCACCACCCATGCAGTGGGCAGATTTCCCACTCCCACTAACTGTGCCCTCACTGTGACCCTTACGGACACGTTACCAGCCTGGCAAAACACAAGAACTGCTTTTTTTCTCACATATTAAGAGGATGTGAAAATGTATGGCAACACCCCAATCATTAACGAAGTTTGCAAAAAGCACAACTGGGACAAACAAGCGAATAAAAAACTGGACCTCATGGTTACCATTTGGCACATAAACACCTAATGTGAACATGACTCACTAGGCTTCCTGAAACTCAACTGCAATAAAGAGTTTGCCCTAATGTATTACTGAGTTCAACGAGCAGGGGAAATGCCATGCTGGGAGGACTGATTTCACTACCTCAGAACTGCATCCTACAGACAGTGCACTCATTGCGAGAGAACCCAAAGATCATGCCCTCTGTTTGACTTTTCAGTTAACCACTTGTCATCCACACTAATAAGAAATTAGAGTTATGTATACTGTAGGTTTGTGCCAAAATGGGGACTTTTGTACTAAGGTATTGAAAAAAAAAAATACACTGCAATCTGTTCAGAAATAATTATCCTCAAAACTGTTAAAAAGGCTATTAAATATTGAGGCAGGTGAATGCAATTGTAATAGTTACTTGACACTTTAAAACAGTTAATTATACAGCGATTTAATCGGATTTAAATAAATACAGAATATTACATATATAATATTTCCATAAGAGTGCTACTAAATTTGATCATTCAGTCCATGTCAGTAATAAGACCAATGAGAGGGAGTTTTATTGGTCAAAACTCCAAACATATATATATATATAAATACACATTCATACATTATATATGTGTGTGTGTGATCATTAACTACATAAAATCTTGAAAAAAAAAATATATAGATATCTTCTCTGAAGTATGTTTGTAATATAAGAACTTCACTTAAAATAGCCCAACAGCTGACCAGTCAGATCCTCATAAGGAAATGGTCCTCAAGATGCAAAATCATAAATAAAAAGCATGTCCAAATATAAAGTCGGTCTTCTTCAAGGCCTCCAAGGAGATGGGATTATAAATACTTGGAATGACCTCCTGACTGTCAGGGGGTGGTCTTTAACTTTCTCCATTGGCATCTATACTATTCGCAAAGGCTTCAAAGACTGCCCAGACACCATGACTTGAAACCATAGATTGTGCTGAAAAGCGAAACCTGGACTCAGAAATATGTCCTACAGACAAGTGACAAGGACCTTGCGGCTCCTTGAGCTGTGATATCTGATAAGGGCCGGCAGTGCGTCCATATGAGTGTCCACCCTCCCCACCACACGACTCCTGCTACTAGGGAAAGATGGGCCGCTTGCTATTAATATCAGTGGAAGAACAGATAATGAAAGAAAGAAATAAAACTGAAGAACAACTGTCAAAGGAGGTGTTTTTAATGGGATAATTTACCCCAAAAGTTGTACTAAACCTCATGTTGTTCCAAACCGGTATGACATTCTTTCCTCTGCAGAACACACAAATGTTTTATTGGTTTACATTGTATGGTCAAAAAGCTTTTTCAACAATATTTTATTTCGTGTTCCGCCAACGAAAGTAAGTCATATAGTATTGGAATGGCATAAAATATGATTAAATGATAACTTAATTTTAACTGTTTCATTTAAAGTCTTCATCAGTTCATGAAATTCACGTGTGGAGATGTTCTGGGATGAGGATCTTCGTCTGGGTCTCCAGAAAAGTTTTGCTGATGGCTGTGTCTTTCATGACTTCTTGGACAACAGGTGCTGAAGGAGAAAGAAGGAGTGTCAGCCTCATCTGGTTCTTTTCTGGAGCATGTTTTCTTGCCCCCCACCTTTCTCCCACAGTGTCCATATCCAAGCATGCTGAGCATTTCCCCCTTGTCCCCGTGAGTGTGAATTTGAACTAGAATAAATTTAGACAGGGCTACTTACACTCACCTAAAGGATTATTAGGAACATCATACTAATACTGTGTTTGACCCCCTTTCGCCTTCAGAACTGACTTAATTCTACGTGGCATTAATTCAACAAGGTGCTGAAAGCATTCTTTAGAAATGTTGGCCCATATTGATAGGATGGCATCTTGCAGTTGATGGAGATTTGTGGGATTCACATCCAGGGCACGAAAAGATGCTCTATTGGGATGAGATCTGGTGACTGGTGGGGCCATTTTAGTAACTTATTGTCATGTTCAAGAAACCAATTTGAAATGATTCAAGCTTTGTGACATGGTGCATTATCCTGCTGGAAGTAGCCATCAGAGGATGGGTATATGGTAGTCATAAAGGGATGGACATGGTCAGAAACAATGCTCAGGTATATGCCGTGGCATTTAAACGATGCCCAGTTGGGACTAAAAGTGTGCCAAGAAAACATCCCCCACACCATTACACCACCACCAAAAGCCTGCACAGTAGTAACAAGGCATGATGGATCCATGTTCTCATTCTGTTTACGCCACATTCTGACTCTGCCATCTGAATGTCTCAACAGAAATCGAGACTCATCAGACCAGGCAACATTTTTCTGTCCAACTGTCCAATTTTGGTGAGCTCGTGCAAATTGTAGCCTCTTTTTCCTATTTCCTTTATTTCTTCTGCTGTTGTAGCCCATCCGCCTCAAGGTTCTGCGTGTTGTGGCTTCACAAATGCTTTAATGCATACCTCGGTTGCAACGAGTGGTTATTTTCAGTTAAAAAGTTGCTCTTCTATCAGCTTGAATCAGTGGCCCATTCTCCTCTGACCTCTAGCATCAACAAGGCATTTTCGCCCACAGGACTGCCACATACTGGATGTTTTTCCCTTTTCACACCATTCTTTGTAAACCCTAGAAATGGTTGTGCGTGAAATCTCAGTAACTGAGCAGATTGTGAAATACTCAGACCAGCCCATCTGGCACCAACAACCATGCCACCCTCAAAATTGCTTAAATCACCTTTCTTTCCCATTCTGACATTCAGTTTGGAGTTCATGAGATTGTCTTGACCAGGACCACACCCCTAAATGCATTGAAGCAACTACCATGTGATTGGTTGATTAGATAATTATATTAATGAGAAATTGAACAGGTGTTCCTAATAATCCTTTAGGTGAGTGTGTATATGTTAGCTTGTTTTGTTGTGAACGCAAAGGATGGAAAAACATATAAGCACACACACTACTTTGTTGACCAGTACTGTCTAGTCATAGAATCATAATGCTATTCTGTTGGTATAAAATAAGTTAGGTGTTTGAGAAATATCTTCTGAATTAACAGATCAAACAAAAGCTCACAGTCCACAAAAACATTCCATGAATGGAGTCTTTATAAAATGTGTTACTCATGTTTTTAACACTTTTATTGTGGTTGTAGTGCATCCTTTCAGATACCTTTAGAATACTTTCAGAATACACTCTTTGTTCGCTTTCCTTTCTTTGATGAATGATACTGTCCAGTTTGAGTTTAGGACCTGAAATATAAGAGCTGATCGTATCTCTCTGGGTAAGCTGATTAAAAAGAGGGGGATTTATTCATTGTTATTTCTGTTAGATTGGGGTATTTTATCTCGAGACCTGAGAGGAATGCTTGTTATGGCTGTTAATATAAACACTCAGAAGCTAATCTTCAACTCTCAACTCTGTATTAGTAGAACAGCCTCTGTACCACGTGTGTGTACAGTTTTGACTGTAGAGGCAAACTTTAAAGGCTATTATATAAAATAATAAAATATTACATAAAATTGGTATTTTAGGCTATGCAATAAAAATGTAAATTAATGCCCTTAACCCCACATAAAACATGCCCTCAACAGGCTATTCTAAATACTAATAAATCAATTGCTTGTCAACAGGTTTATTGATTTATAAATAACACTTTTTTTGTATAAAACAAGTGCATCTATGAGAAGTAGCCTTCTCCATGTTGCTTCAAAAGTCTCCGTGTTTTGGATTTGGACAGTGGCTCTTGTAATTATTATACTCTGGCTCAAAACTCGCATCTTGGCGGCCACGCGTGTGCGCCTCTTCACCTCCAGAGAGGCAGTGCGGCCAAAGCACGACCCGGCCTGCCAGCGGGGATTTACGGGTTGGCGCTCTGCCCGGCCGCAGGCAGTCTAGTTCGCTCGGTTCTCACGACCTCAGCACCACAACGGCATCTCTGAGTCTGAACTATTAACTCAGACACGCAGGCAGAGAGAGAAGCCACGGAGCCCACACACTGCCAACTAGTGTTTCAGCAATGCACATGTGCAAAAACAAGCTTTTCTGTGCGATTTAGATTAGCCCCGAGGGTTTTGAGCAGTGTTCGAATCTTTAAATGGCTTTCAGGGGGGTCTTCTTTTTTTTCTGTGAAAAATTATTTCACAAATTTTGTGTTTAGATTTAAACTCAGTGTAAAGATTTTCGTGACAACTGTATACCTGCTGGCCAAACGCGACTTTTGTGCTTGATGTAGGCCTATTAAAATCATCACAAACTTTCTGTTTAGGCATCGTTTTTTTGATTTTGTGATTTTAAAATTGCTTTTTTCCAGTTAACGGAGAAATATATGAACACTCAATGGATTGGAGTGAATTAAGCAAATCGCAAAATAGCCTAAAGCAGAACAATTTATAGAATTTGTTATTGAAATTACTTGACGTATTAATACATAACTTTACAGTGCCGTAGGTCTTACACGGAGTTTAACACTATGGAGTTGTTAAGTGGGAAAAACCCTGTGGCCGTCGGTCGCCATGGTGTGTGTAACCTAATCCGAAAACGAAGTGGGCTGCTGACTGCAAGTGGCAGACACACGGCAAACGCCATGCCGACAGTCCGCACTACACACACGTCTCGCAGTTCCGGAGCTCGCGCTCAAAGGGAAGATAAGTTTACATCCTGTGATAACATAGACATAAACGACTCGCCTGGAGTTATAGCTACTCTCCTGCGAAAGACCTGCATGTCGTCTTTTTTACAATTTTTGTTTTTATCATTTTACATTTTAACTAGGAAAGATGTTTGGTGTTGAGGTAACTCATCAGTTTAGTCAGAAAAGAGGAGCGAAAGCACCCCACGCGCTATTCAGGTGCAGCAATACAGCGACTGGTACACAAAAGGAAGAGAGGATTCTTCCATATTCTCTTTTCATTGAGGCAATCTGTTAGTGACATTAACCCAAAGCGTATTTCCCAGACCAATGAATGGGGGTTTAGGACTTCTTGAAGATCCCGCTGCATACAAGATGAGGCCCTTTTCAGATGTTTAATTACCTTTTTGCAAAAGAAAAGAAAAAAACCCTCTCATTGCCTTTGTCATTTCAACCTGTGACACTTTAGGGTGATCTCTTCCCGCCAGACGTAGAACTAAGAGCAATAGGCGGTAGCCACAAAACTTAATTGAGACTTTAAATAAAAAATAAAAAATAAAGTTGAACAGATGCAATTTAAGTTTTACGCATTTGGAAACTCTTTGCTCTTATTTGTTAACAGATAAAGTTTAATAAGGCTTGCTTAAAATCGTAAATTTGTTACTTGTCAATTTAAATTGTAAAGCAATAATCATAATGCAAGTAATATCAAAAAGTAATATATTTATATGTATATATATATATATATATTTGTACCTTAATAGAAAAAGGGCTTAAACACGATATATTTCGTTATTTTGATTTATTCAGCATCAAACATAAAACACTTATCATGAAAAAAACAATCAAGAAAGCTTTGGCATAAGACAATCTTTTACAAACTTTGTACAAAACTAAATTCTTTTATTTTAAAAAGTACTTTATAAACATTAAGTGTTATGCTGTTGAATTGACAACAGCATATTCATTAACAACATCCAAATATTGGAATCAGCTAATAAACATACGCCTTGACCAACAGGTCAACAAAGTCCCTTAGAACGAAACTGAACATATTTTCTTCATCGTGAAAAACTGTTTTAAAAGTTCGAATGGGATGAGCAAGTCTACCAAGGTCTCCACACCGGTTCATTGCTTTCTGCTCCGGCACTAACACCAACGGGACTGACGGCCTGTGAAACGCCCGCGAAGGAGGTCATTCCCTGGATAGGAGATGCCACCGTGGGAGCCGAGCTGGCCTGGAGGGGACTGGCGTTCACTGTCATAGGGACACCTGCGTTTGCGTACAAGGGGATGACCGGGTTTGTAGCAGAAGCGAAAGCTGGGTTGGGGATAAGAAAAGCAAACTGTCCGTCGGTGGCTGGCACCAGCTGGAATCCTCCAAAGACTTTGGGTGAGACCGCTTCCGATGGACTGAGTTTAGGGCCCATTGAGGCGCTGTTGATGGGCAAAGTTGAAGGAAGCTGCACGTGAAGAGGCTGAGCCAGATGCGCCTGTTGAGCTGGGGCGGGCTGAGGGTAGTTCATGGCCATCATCTGTCCCAAACAACCGGACAGGTGGTTGAGAAGTCGCGACCTAACCTCCGTGTTCACCCCTTCGCAGGTAGAGAGAAATCGAGTCACCTCGTTCATGCACTCGTTGAATCCCGCGCGATACTTGCTGAGGACGTTTGTGTCAGCTGACAGGGCTGCTGCAAAGCAAAGGTAACGTTCATTAATACTGAGCATTTAGGAAATTAAATAACGTTTTTAAATTATATGTCTAAAGTTATGCATTTTAATAGCTACATCTGACTTATAACTTACCAGTCATCTGAACACGCTGCAAATTGCGCAGGTGTTTGACAGTCATCTCAAGAATATCAGCTTTCTCCAATTTAGAGTGTCTGGAGCTCTGTGAACGAGAAGCACCGGTTAATCATTTTGTTTAAAATAAAATTTGATTATTAGATTATTGACACATTTAAAGAATAGACAGATTCGTAGCTACAACTTACATCTTTTTTAAGAGCATCAAGAATCAGGGTCTTCAGCTGGCCAAGGCTCTCGTTTATTCTCGCTCTACGGCGTTTCTCCATGATTGGCTTCGAAGACTGCAGATGAAATGCAAAGATAATTAATTACTATAAAAAAATACGCTACTTAAATAAAAAGATGGAAATGACAACTTGACATTCATCTAAAAGTAGCCTACAAACGCGAAACGTGCCAAAATATTATATGACATTTACCTTTCTGTGCTCGCTGGCATTCTTTGGTTTGTCCGGAGTATGAGATCCACTGGCAGGGGCACCAGCAATCGGTGATGCGGTCTGCTTCTCCATATTATCGGCTGGCATGATCAAAACCAAAGCTGGGTCCGGTATAAGCCAAGAAAAGGGTTTATATTCCGTGTATGGATTTATAAAAACACAGAGACGGTCTGTTAGGATTAGATGCGGAGCGTAGCCAAGATCTCGGGATCGTCACGAGAGAGAGTGTGAGTCCCTCTTATCAGCTACGTTATATGACTTATAGTCTGCAGGCTGTCATATGAGGACACGAGCGTGTGTGGCGTATTGCTTCAGAGGGCAAGTCGAATCTCCCACTGCCACACGCCAGCGGTATTTATAGATAGATCGCATGCTCCCAGTTCGTGTGAAACCCTCTCTGCATTCTTTCCCACACTCGCTTCAGCCAATAGGCGCGCGGACTCACCCATTGGGCGCGGGCAGACTGCTGATTGGACAACACCCCCGCGGGCTGTCAGTCACGCGCTGCTCAATCAGCCCTGGAGGGACAAACAACAAAGAGACGAGTGCAGTCGAGTCGACCTGGCTGTGAAGTGATAAGGGGAATTGGGGGAATACTCTTTTGCATTTCTAGTACAACCTCCTTAGCTGCATGCAAACCTTCTTTGACAGATTCACCGGAATATGTATTATATTGAAAGTGACATTCTCAAATGAAAATGGCAACTTGATCGTTTTATAAAGTATTGCTTTCATAGGTAAAATTAATTTCGCGTATTATTATTATTATTATAACCTATAGCCCCCCTAAAAATGACATAGCGGCCATTCTCTAGCTGTTTGCCACAAAGGAAGTTTTTTTATTTTTATTTTATAGCCGAGTCACGTAGCCTATTTCTGCATACACGCACTGCGAGACCAGCATTCCTGTGCACTTGCTGTCGGAATGGTTCAACTGACAAATAACGTAATTTTATCAACATTGCAAAAACTCTCATTTTACACTGGGGCAAAATAACGCATTTTTTTTCTGGATGCGTTTTCCTCGAATTACTATCGTTTCACTAGCATTAACAGTAGGCTATTACATTCTTGCAATCTTGCACTTTTTGTAGCCAACTATTTAGGGACTTGCATGATTCTTCTTCTTTAAATATTTAACTCTTATTGATGTTCCGTATATATATATATATATATATATATATATATATATATATATATATATATATATATATATATATATATATGTTCTCTATAAAACGCTTTTGTGTAAAATTGTGTATATGACAAATAAACGTTGACAGTATTAGCATTTTATATGTATTTGTTTAACTGCGCGTTTAAGAAATACGAGGAACCAGTCCTTTTAGAAAGAAAATAAAACCGAAAAAACTTTGAGGATCTGGTTGCGCTTCAAAGAAGAAAACAGCTGTACAGGCACGCGAGGCGGTTCGAAGCAGCACGCAGGAAACCAATGGGAAGCTGGCTGCTTTATGCAAATAAAGCGGAGTCTCGTCTTATTGGCTGGGTGAACATCTTATGCGTCAATCATTCCAGTAGTGCAGGAGGCAGAGAGCGCGCGGGGGAGGTGTTGCTACATCTGTCCGCGTGCCAGCCAGTCTGCGCGCCCGCTCACTGCACTGCTGCGTCCTCTGAGCACGTGCCGCTGCTAAACTCGCAGGCTGCGGGGTTTAGAGAGCAAGTTTCGCGGCTTCTTTTTTATTGCTGTTGAATTATGAACTCAAGTTTTTTCTTTGACGGGCTGTTTTTAAACTTGTTTGAGTTTTGTTCATGATTGTTGGTGCGTTTGCAAGATTATTAGGAAAATGCAAAAAACAAACAGATTTAGAATTGCATATATAAACAAATGTTTGTAGAAGCAAAGCAATGAACGAAATACATGAAACACAAAATACATCCATCACGTCTGCATATTTAAGTAAATTATTATTATTATTGAGTTCTGTACTTTTATTAAAATGAAAAAGACAGTAAATTATAAAAGGAACTGGCCCAGATTAATTGCAACCACTTTAAACACAAACACTAAAATTTAAATTATTTAGTGTAATTAATTGGAGAAAATATAATTTATCAAGCGTAATGACTATTTTCCGATGGGATACTGAGTGGAAGAACTAAATTGTAGGTTTCGCGCGCCATCTATCGAAAGTTTTACTACAACTTTAAACAGTCAAGTGCGATATCATATCTGACCACGAGGCGGAGCACAGAGGTAACACACTCTGTACCTCAACACAAATGACTAGAAATGACATCAAATGATTTGTAAGTAACAGACAACTGTGTTTTGAAATCTCATATTATTCACTTTGGAGGATCGATATATTGAGAAAGAGGAAACTTCCTATAGTAAATACAACATTGCAAGAGTTTTGCATCCAAAAACTTGTTTATAAAACAGCCTTTTGTTCTGCAACATGACAGTGAGAGTTAATAGCACAGATTATTATAATTATTATTATTATTAATAATAATAATAATAATAATATGACCATTATATATAATTTTTTTTTAATTACACCTATTTAAATTAACATAAAACAGGACTACCAGTGTAACCAGTGCTACAAAAACTCCTTTTATTTAAGTCTGTCTTCTATGTATCTAATAATGTAGAGAAATCCCATAGCAATGAGAATTTATTAAGTCTTGTTTGGCTGCTTGTTGACCATTGTTTAGGGACTCTTGTATGTCATTTGTTGCCGAGACTAGCTGGGGCATGCTGGAAGCCTGTTTGCCCAGGATCCTGAGGTCTCAGGGGCCAGCTGTGCGCTCACCCCTTCAAATTTGCCCTATTTGCTTTGGGATTGAGGTATATTATGTAGCCCTTAATCCTGCTTTTTGTATGTGTTATACCTCCATAATAGAGCTCAGAGAATTGTTTAGATGGCCAGGACACAAATTTTAGACAGAGACTTTGTCCAATCATTTTTTGCATATATATTTTAGAGTTAAAATCTATACACCACCAGTCAAAAGTTTTTGAATATGATTTTTAGTCTCTTCTGCTACTGCATTTATTTGATACAACGTACAGCAAAACAGTAACATTTTGAAATATGTTTGCAATGTAACATAACTGTCTTCAATTTTAATATATTTTAAAAATGTAATTTATTCCTGTGATTTCAAAGCTTAATTTTTAGCATCATTACTCCAATCACATGACCCTTCAGAAATCATTCTAATATCCTGATTTGCAGCTCAAAAACATTTATTATTGTTAAGTTGAAAACAGCTGAGTATAATTTCTCTGGCTTCTTTGATGAATAGGAAATTCAGGGCAGTACACCCCCCACCCCACAAAAAATTTATAATATTATAAATACTGTTCTTGGAATTCAGATCACTGGATTAAATCCAAAATTGTGAGATGTGTTTTGCCTTCAGAAACTTTTAGTCTGAAAAGGAAAGCGAGATGAAAAAAGATCAAGGCATTGTGTGTTTTGTAATTAGACTTAACACTGACCAGCACACTGTTGTCCAAGATCAGAGCGTGCATAGTAGTTTCTTTGGACTGAAGAAAAGTTCATTTGTTGTTGGGTAATGAGTCTCAGTCCCTATCCAAATCTGTTCACAGAATGCCGAAAACAGTCAATTATGCCTGTATTAGCCACTGTTGTAGAGTCAATCCCTTTACATGCTCTTTGATCACACTGCCCCTTCGCTCGATTCTGATCTTGAGTTTTGCAGAGAGCCCTAAAAAACAGACTGGAAGACTTTATACATTTTTGATTCAAAATATAGAATGATAGCCCCTGAATATTGACATGCATGTTATGATGAAAACATTGTATTAGATTGTAAAGTCACATGGCCGGCATCTAGCTTAAAGCTTAAAAACAAATAAGCATTTGACTTGAGTATTTTCTAATATCCTTTTTTAAAACTTTTGACTTCAATTTACTATTTTGCCTTTTTAAAAACTTCTATTATGAGCCACACAATATCTGAGAATTCAAAGTCACACTGACCTCAGTTTTTCCATGATGAATTCTTTCATAATCCGAGACCTCTCTTGTTTTTGTTTTGTTTTATTGGCCTCAATAGTCTACGTATGAATCAAGGAAAGAAGAAAAAAAAAACAGAAGTATTTGAAATCGGTTTTACAATACATTCTGTTGATGAAACATCCTGAAACAATCCACATTTATAAATAAAATTGCTACATTGCTTCAAGTTCCTCTCATGGCTTCTTGTTTTGCTACTGTAAGTTGTTCTTCTGGTGGGACTTTGTATCTCTCTTGGTAGCATTCAGATGCATGTCACGTAATAATAATAATAAATAAACATACAGGGCTTGTGCTAAACAATAATAGATCCTGTTTTCAGTACTGAACACCTCTCAACTTTGTGTTTATACGGTTATAGAATAAGATTCTGTTCACTTATTATTCGGTGCTATATGTTTCAGAACATATTCTGGGGGTCTTTAGTTGACCATATCCAAAATGAGAGAAAACATTGGCAAAAGATCTAAAGCGTTAATCTTGGCAGGGAAGATATCTTAAACACACTGTTGCTAAGGATTTCTATAAACCTAACATTGTTGTATTAAAATGCTGTAATACATCTATGTGTCGGATAATATTGTCCGAGTCTTTCATCTTTATTACTGGACCTGTGGGGAGTCTTGAGGTGGAATCCCACATTAATTAATTAAAATATTAAAATATTTTTTTCCAGCGTGTTTGAGGGTGGCTGCATTTAGTCCTCAGGACTTCAAAGTAAAGTTTTAGCAGTGGTGTGATATAACGTGTAGCATTCAATTTCATTGTTTTTGTACCTGTAAAAACTTGGACCAATTCAGTTTGCCTTGCCTTTCAAATGGATCGTTGTCATTTTACCATCTGTGGACCAGCATGTCTTTTACATTGTGTGGTATTCACTGAGACTCTTTGGTGCTCTTAGAGCAAGCGAGAGCATCCCCCATCCCCTAGCCTTTCTGACCAATTCATGGCTTTCTTCTCTTTTTTTAAGAGGCCGTTGATGAGGTTAGCCTAATCAGATTAAGTCAACTCATATTGGTCGGTTTAGTTTGTTTTCCCCTCAGAGAGCCTGCTGATATCTCCAAATACTATTTCTATGAGCACTTTTCATCGTGGCATCCCCCCCAAAATCTTTTGAGAGCAAGTTCCAATAGACTCTTTCATAAACCTCAGTTCCAGTCTGATATGGGTTACTTGGAATGGGTCACTTCACTACAATGCCGGGACCAAATGCGTAAAAGCTGTGCAGTGACACTTTTGATCATTCTTGCTGATGTCGATGTAAAAGGGTGGAGCGAGACAGATTGTGGAAACACAAAACGGCAAATTGAATTCCGAGAATCACTGGAACCTCTAATTTAAATCTTAAATAAATGTTTGGAGGAGTTTACAGGGACTACAACGCTAATGCAATCTTCTCTCATTTTAAAACAATGATACGGCATAAGTGGTTGCCATTATGGTTGCTTGTAGTTCAGTTCAGCTGCAATCAACATGCTAATGTTCTATCAAAACAGCGAGATGTTGATTATCAGAGCATTTAGGTTGATTAGAACGCTGAAATTGTTATAGAATTGCTGGTAGAAGAAACTAGTACACAAGAAATACTTTTAAAAAATATTTAAATTGTAATATTCTGTTCACAGCTTTGGGGTCAGTAAGATTTAATCTAAAGATAAAAAAAGACATTTGTTAAGAAAAAATGCATTAAGTTTATCAAGAAAAAGATTAAATACTTTAAAAACATTTTAATAAAAAAAAAACTAAACGTAACATTCAATTTAATACATTTCATTTGATTCTGTTTAATAAATGAAAGCTGTTCTTTTGGACTGAGAAAAAATACTGTTTCCACAAAAAAGTTATTTGTAATAGTAATACTATTTCACAATATTACCGTTTACTGTATTTTGTATCAAAAAATTAGCAGCCCTGCTGAGTAAAAAACACACGCTCAGACTCACACTCACACACACATGCACTCTCACACAAACAAACACACAAACAAAAAAAACTAAACAAAAATGCAGTGTGTATGAATAATACACACATACACACACACACACATACAGAATGCAGAATATCATCTCACGTTATTTCAGGACATTTGCAATGAGCTCACGCTACAACAGTTATAAAAGTATTTTGGATGAAAGCCTAGGTGAGCCCTCTTGGATCTGTTCCTTCTGTTAAGAACTGATCTGAGATAAATACTGGTGTTACCCGGCACACCCATAGTCCATAATTATTCACTTTAACAGGACTCTCATTTTGGTGCCATTAAACAAGCTCAAGAACAGTGTCTTTAGGAGAAGCTTATAATTACATCTCATATTAAGTTGATCTGGATGCATCTCACTCCCCTAACAGTCCTGCTGTCTCCCACCGCTGCGTCCTTTCAATCATACAGTATGAAAGCTAGGCAGATATCCAATTAAAAACAGATCTTACACCTGTAATTTCTCTGATGTCCTCATCAGGAGCTCAACATCATTTGACTCCCTGCACTAATAACAGGCTTTAGAGACAATGAGCACAATGAGAAGAGGAGCCTTTTTCATGAGGTTTTAAGAAGCCTCCCTTCACATAAGGAGGCAAGCTCGTATATCTCGAGGCCTGCCGCTTTAATTACTCTATGAGGAATCAGCTGTGGTTTGGGTCCCGCACACTAAGTGGTGACAAACTTGCACACTTCTTTCACATCATGACAGATACGGCCTTCCCTGTACGGACCCTCCCCATCCCAGCTGCAAATTCCTGGAAGACTTGGAGTGACGCAGATAAAACAATACATCAAAGAGAATGGAAAAACATATACAAGATCTAATTATTTCCAAGGCAGGTTTGCAGTGTTGTGCATCTGCTTAAAATAGCTCACGAGGGAGATGTTAGGTGTACTGACTGAAGAAAAAGAAAGAAAAGAAAAAAGTAACAAGATAATAGAGTAGTATTTAAAGTTTTAGGTCAGCTTGGGTTTGTTAGATTTGGTTCTGTGTAAATTGAAAAAAAGAGTCACTTTTCAAAGCTCTATAGCTGAAAGTTTGCAACATATATTATTTTTTCTCAACAACAACTTTTATTTATATGCTATAAAAATATATACTGTACTGATTCTTAAATGTTTCTTTTTGGGGGAATTGATAGAAACGGCTCTTTAAAATATATTTGTACAATCAGTTATTAGATAAATATACTGAATATTGCACGGTATAGAAATTCTAAATAAAGCCATTAAGCACAAATGATTCATGTAAGCGAATAAGCAAGATTGTGTTGAATCTATTTTCCTTCTACACAAAACACACAAAAAAACAAGCAAGACAAATCATTGAAACGCTTTGGTTAATGCATTTGGAAGAGTTAAAAGCTTAAAATGGACCAGAAAAAATAGCATTTGTCACTGCTTTAACATTTTGAATGCTATCATCAATCCTCTGATTTTACTGAAATCTTGCATTGTAAACGCAACAAACAGAATTATTTAAATTCATCTGGTTTTCTCTTGTGCTAAAGCACGCGCATTTCTCGGAAGGTTTCGGCATAAACTTTGGACCCAGACAATGCACAGAATGCACAAAACCAATATTGTTCAAAGGGACCGTTTCCAGGTTTTGGTCATTGATAACCATGCTAAAAGTGCCATTCATCTTTTTGTTCCATTCGGTTGGTTGGGGAAAATGGCCTGCATTCTGGTCCTTGAGTCCATAAAACGTCTCCCTTTGTCAGGAAGCAAAATCGATGCAAATTAATCTTTTATCTATTTCCCTGTGAATAATTAAACGTCTTTCTACTTTTGTCTGCGCCTACTTGCCAAAACAAAATCAAAAAGGTAGAGAATGTGGGCATTTATTAGCTGGCTGGAGGAGTGAGTTGACCCTTCTCTCCAGTCACAAAGAAGCTTTTATTGAGGCAGCACATTGTATGGAGTGAGTTTATTCCCTTTTGACTGACCAGCACTGCGGGACACCCACCACGTGTTATCGGTGCCTCAGCCAAACCGGGACTATTTACCCCCATGAAAGGCAGGCTAAACAAACCACGAAATCCATGGCCATGACCCATTCTCCTCTGTTGCTCTCTAGGACACCATGACAGACAAGATAGCAGAAGACACCGAACTTATGAAGCCATTATCGAAGGTCTACGCATTCATGTTCTTCAGTGACAGTACCTGGGTTTGAAAGTGGGGTCTTACAGTGCCTTTCATCTTATTTTGGGCCAAACAGTGGTGGAGGAGATGGGCTGTTTCTTTCAAAACACCATGAACTCATGGGATAAAATAAACTCCTGTAAGATCAGAGCAACAAAGGCTCTGCTGGATAGAAGAGACAAACACTCCCATTAGTCGTTCCTCTCTCCTTTTGAGGGGTTTCAGCACCGAGATCACTGCTGTAGTGTTTACACTGGGAATACTGTAAAGCCTGAGGGGTGGGGGTGATGACAAGAAGACAATTCAACACTATTTTCATAAACACATCAACAATCAGCATTGGAGAACTTATAGGTAGCACATGCACAAAATAAGCATTTTTGCTGACAAATCATCACTCCATGCCACTCCACGCAGCCTTAGAGTCTGTATCCCAAACCTAAATGGACTCTCTGTCATCTACATTGACTCCCCCCCAGCTCAAGCCCCCTGCGAATGGCTGACCCCGCACCCCTCGGCCTCTGGCCTCTCCTGCCCAGGGAGGCTGCAGTCGAGCTGGGGCCTTTGCTCATTAGTGTGCCCACCTGGAGCCCAGTGGGCAGCCTACGGGGTCCAGGCCCTTGATCTGTGGGCTATGAGCAACATTGTGACACAAGGTCCGATTGGAGCCAACAGACCAGCCAAGAAAACACAACACAACAGCATGGATGCCTCCACAGCATAGCTCCAGCCAATTACTTTAATGATCCCTGTGATGCTTTTTCCTCTCACATTCTTCACTGTTCTGAGAGCAACTCATTATAAGGTTAACAGTTTCAACTTTTGTATTTTGTTTCCAGTCGAAGCCTCCCACATCATGTCAAACTCCATAACCTGCAAGCTTACTATTGTTGTTTTGATGATGATGATGATGACGGGTAGAACTGTTATTAGGATTGCTGGTATTTAGTATTATGGTAATTTTGTGTAAAAGGTTAACATCAGTGTTGTTTTTAGTGTGCTTACATGAGAATGATATATTATGGTGGGCCAAATCCCTACAAAAGTTAGCATTTTAGCACTTCCAGTTCCATCATCCGTAAGTCAACCAAAAATGTTTTGGTTAAATGCCTGAAAGAAGGTCTGTTGATATATTGTTGACATATTTTCACATTTTATTCATCAACATAAAAATATCTGAAACATCAGTAATAGCCGTGTGATTTTGTAATGTTTTTTCTCGCCTTGACTTTAGCACCTCTTCTTACTTTGAGATCGCTCTGAGGTTAAATACAGATTTTAAATCATAAGATATAGTTTAGTTATGATACTGTTTTTGAAATCAAATCTTTGCATAGCTATGACAGGAAACACTGGCATCTAACAATGCCTTGGACAAAACAGTTATTCTTAAAAAATAAAGCATATACATAAATCCAAATAGGAAATGGAAACAGTCAATGAATAGGCATGTGTTCTATACTCTGTCCTAAACTCCTGAAACACTGGTGTCTCATATTGGGAAAGAAATCAATTAAAACAGTGTATGTGTGTGAAAATATTCTGATGTAACCCCCTCTGTAATTGTCAACATTTTACAAGCACAAATAAATACAATTACAAAATTTAATTACACGTTTTATCTCGGTAGATTACAGTTACATTTACTTTGAAATTAAATTATGTAATTCCTTTACATGTAACTATAGTTACTCCCCAACAGATGTTTTATAAGTAATGCTTCAAAGCATAGCAAGCCTTAGACCTTCACAGACAGAACTGTAACTTTCTAAGGATTTGTAATCAATAAGTGAATAAAAGTAGTTAATCAATAAATTGAACGTGTTTTAGTACATTTATAAGAACTTTTTGAAAACTATTTTACTCATTCTTTGAGGGAAGTGTCTTTTTCTTTCTTTCAAATAAAGAGTTGTTTAATGTGGTGTTGTTTGTTTATAACCAAACATATAGATTTTTCCTTCTGCAAATTGTATTATTGCTTAAGACTGACTTTTTTTGAAGTTGTGATTTCAAAAGTAGTGTTCATTTCTGGATTTTCATGATGAACAAATAGTCTTAAGACGTTTTTTGCATAACATTTGTTGGTCACAGAGCTTGATTCCAATCATCCAAAAGCAGATGGAAAAGTCCTATTGGGATTCTTTGGAGAGAACCAGGGTGATGCTAACTTCTGGGTTGGCCATCAAAAATACATAATCACTGCAGCACTGAATTGAAGAATAATTTTGATACTAACAACAATTTTAAGAATATTGATTTATATTTATCAAATTTAAACGATTGACACACAAATCTAAAAATACTAGAAAACAAATCATAACACATTCAAAGAATTAATAAAATACTTTGGTTACTTATGCTGTTACTAAGATTATTTTTTTTTTCATTTCAATTAACCTTATTATTTTTTATCATCTACAAAATAGCAGAGTAGGTCTCAAGAAAACATTGTATTATTTTGATGGTCTCCTTAAGTAACTTTCCAAATGCATATATATAATCTTTGTAAAATTTATGGAAAATCCAAACTTATGTTCATTTAATTATGATTTGTAATAAAAAAAAAAGCAATATGATACCCATAGTTTATTTGGTTTTTATATCAAGATATATGATAGGGACATTAAAATGCATGACATAACATAATTACTTATATCCTGCAGACATATATTATATCCAAATTAGGTCTTCAAAATTTATAATACTGCTGAAACATTACAAAAATGCAAACACACTAAATCAACAGGGCCTTTAATAAAGACAAATAGTTCACAATCAATTCTGCATCTGCATCTGCATTCATCCACTTTATAGCCTACAATTGTGCCACTTTGTAGTGCATATCTATTCCATCCACTGCACTCAAAATCAGCTCTTACTATCTGGTTTTACCCTAGTTAACCTCTCTTCAGAGTAGGGAAGGCGCCTTAATGAACAGATGCTAACAGTAGCTCTACACTCTCTCTCCTCCTAACTAACTGCATGATGACAGATTTGAATTGAAAGTAACAGCGGGGAGGAGACAATGGTGCATTTAGAAGAGCTCATGAAGCTCTCGGTCTGTTTGATGACTAAGCATGGCCTCAGGTGAAGCTCCCCGTCGACACCTCTGGGCCGTGTGCTCTCTTAGCCTCACCCCACTGAGACAGGAGCACAGCGCCTAGCTAACACTGATTAGCAATAAGTGATCCTTCAATACAGCCTAGACCCGCATAGACAAAACTGTTCTTTTCTCTGTGTATGTAATCAAGTTAAACAATAAAACAAATGTGTTTTGATTTGGGCTTTAAATATTTAACATTCACCGTTTTGTGCTTCCAGAAAAGCTATGCTAGTCAAAATTATAATGAGTGGAAAGCCTTCTTATTCAGCTGAGCCAACAGTTCAAAGGAGTTTAGCCGAATTTACCTTCAGGCACCTGCCACGGCCCAGCAGGGCACAAAGTGGTCCATGAAAAATCCCACTGACATCACTTATTTACATACTCACTCGTCACAATCTGAGACATACCTGAAGTGATGGTATTTTTCAGCTTTTAAAACAATTCAAGTCAGTAGGTCTTCAAACTGAATGGTTCTCTCTCAATGGGTCATCTCTAGTTCAGTGAATTTCTCCATTGTTTCAAAACGGCTGAAAAAGCCTTCGGGGTGATTGAGCCTTCACGCTCCTTTAGCTAGATTAAAGCTAATAATCTTTAAATAACGAGAATTTCCCTTCTGCTTATAAGTTTGCTGCAGCCATATTTTTTAGCATTGCTATTTATTTTGAAAATGTTGTGCCAAAAGAGGACAAAAGTGTCTAGATTTGGTTTATTTAGATTTTTTTAAGTTGAAAAAGTAAGCTGAAATTTCTTTCACCATTTACTCACCCTTATGTCATTCCAAACCAAACAGCTGACGGCAGCCATTGACTTACACAGCATTGGAAAAAAGTACTATAGAAGTCAACAGTTTGGTTACCCACGTTCTTCAAAATATTGTCTTCTTTTTCATTCATCAGAAGAAAATAATTCATAAAGGTTTGGAATGACAAGACGGATGACAGAATTTTCGTTTTTGATTGAACTATGCCTTTAACAAATAATGTGACAGTTGTTTCTTTGAGCCTGATAGTCATGAACAGGGCTGTGCAGGTCTCTCCTGGCTCAGTGATGTTGTTGGACGACGCTGGTGAGAGTGTCTAATGCCTGAATTGATTTAACAGTGTGCGGTTGGAAAGCAGTTCTAGAGCACAGCAGGTTTTCAGGCTTCTAGCGGCTCCACTCCTAATTGCGCTCAGTCAAATGTCTGACTAAGCCTAAATCATCCTGGGTAATCATTTCCTTTGGGATACAGGGCCAAGAGAAAGACTGTTTCTCATATGCACTTAATTTATTGTGCACAAAAAACAATGTGCGTTATCAACTGACCTAGGTTTTTCTTGTGTATTTATAGCATGTAAAAGATGACCGACAAGTTAAAGATCCCATATACTCTGAAAACAGATGCGGAGAAGTATATCGATTAAAAAAGGTGCAAAGGTCTTCACTGTCAGCGTGGGCATATTTAATTAAAAAGAAGAGAGTTACACTACTGTGGCGGGCTTAGGTCCCTGTTGTTGAGTATATTAAAGTAAAGGGTAGGAGACCTGCCTACCTTCCTGGGAAAGTGCGCAAGCCAATAATGTGTTGCTTTACCTCCTGCTGCATGAGTGATTTGGGAGATTCCTGTGCTAGAGCGGAGCGTCAAGTCCCTAGCGTGCTTTGATGGCCTTTGGCTAGTCTGTAACACAATACAATATGCACACACACTCTCATATATAATTTAGTTTTGTTTCATTTGTTTCAGGGTCGAAGCACTTGTGATACGGTTTTGATAGAGGACAATGAGATTTTGGCACTTCTGACTTACAGTAAGAGCCAACTGAAGATCTGACGAGATGATATCAAAAGACCTTTGGAAGACACCAGAATGGATTTGACGGTAGAGTTAGTAACATCCAAACAAAACAGAAGGATAACACAGGGGAAAAAGTGTATTAAACAACTGTTGAACTCTGACTCTTAGTACATGGAACAAAACAGGCTACACAAGTGAAAAATGAAGTTTGGGGGTAGGCTATTCATTTATGATTTGAATCAACTTCCTGGTCTTTTCTTTTTCTTTTTTTAGTCAAAAAATATATTATCATCGGTATATATCAGATGCAAACGTCAATGGATAATGTCAGATTAAATACTTGTAATTATTTTATTTATAAAGGTGTTACTTGCAAATGTAACATTCAATGATTAGAAATGATTCGATTTTCAAACTCCCTTTTAGCTTTAAATGCCACTACCATCAACCAGAAACATGAATCAAATTTAGCTATTAATATGGCTAACTATGAACACTGCATACTTGAAATATTAAAATATCTTAATGTACCAGATAATTTATGTAAAAATTTGTGACAAAGCTAAAAAAAAAATGAACAAAAATAAATAAATAAAACTCAATTAAAATATTAAAATATACTTACATACATATAGACAAATTATATATCATTAGAAAAAACACTCTAAAGAATTATGTTGCTTCCTTAATTTTTTCAAGTATAATCACTGGTTTTCACTGGAACTGGTTGTTCATTTCAACACACACACACACACACACACACATATATATATATATATATACATTACGTTTGTTTGCCAGGAATTATTAAGCTCCTTCAACACCAGGATTTTGTCTTGTGTATGGGTGGTTATAAATGGACTCCAGTGCTTGCCAGGACACATGGATACACTTACTCATTTACTGGCAGACTACTGTTAATACATCACTTGTCCATGTCAGGCTAAACAGAGTACAGAGCACGAATCTCCAAGCATTTGCAAAGCACTATCTTTAAATGTTCTATATTATGTATATGCATTATTTTTATTTTTCTCTGGTGTTGGTGCACATGACCACACTAAACAACTGCAAAACAACTTTTAAAGACGTGCAATTAATAAGAACAGATAATCTGCATGAATCACACTAATACACCCCAGTTATGTGTGTGTGTGGGAAAAGATGGAAGAGAAAGAGAGACTGTTAGATAGTGTGTGAGGAAGGGCTGATCTCACCATGACCCTACAGGGCATCAGAACACTGTGAGTAGAATTCACACCAGCTAAACAGCAAACACAGGCTGTGAGAACCCTTCTCTCACTGTACAGGATGAATTCTTCACCTGCAAAATATACCCACCATGACAAGCAGCTGTCAACTGAAACGTTGCCCCTACATTCCTTTCAGAATGTTTACACCATACTAGCAACAGTATATACGGGATTCGTGGAAAACTGAGAAACGGTAAATCAGTTCGTTCAACTCAACGTGGGAGTGATTTTTACAAAAACATGTTGTAGTACCAAACATTTCGGATGTTATTTTAAAAAGTATCACTAAGGGAACAGGTCGGGAAAAACAATGACATTCCAATGAAGGTCGCACATGTGCTTTCATGCCAGGAGAAACATCCCAACCCAATCAGTGATGAGTGCACCAGTCCTCCATGCCTGATGCAGCACAGACGACTGGAAATGCCAGGAATGCTAGACTCCAGCCCCATGGGAGACCATGTTCCACTTATTGGCTACCAGTGTCCGCATCCACAGGAACAATGTCAGAGATGAGTTCCCACACAATAGGAAACAGGACATTTATGATGCTGATACGGTGAAAAAAATAAAAGGGTCTCATTCCCGAGCCATAGAGCTCCCTGTATCCCTGTCTGACACCCCAGGATCGGGCTGCTCAGACAGACACCTCCACATTTTTGAGAGGTGGACATGGAGAGAGTTTAAAGGGAGACTCCTCCTGTCCCATTTGGTTGATTTAAATGGTATGTTATTAGCTTTCCTAGGCATTGTCTCTCAGATGTGATCACTTTCTCTCTATGAAAGCCTGCATTTTTACTGTCCACCAGTCTCAATGAAACAAGGGTTCCTATGTAGTAATATAGTAACAGTTCGACAAATGACAGATTTAAGACAGTTGCATCTCATATTTGTAAATATTTGATTGATATTAATTAATAAACAGGCTCTCTGACATTTATCTGAAAGTGTTTACTGATACAGCTTAGAAATAGGTATTTTGTGGGATGCAATGCATGGCAAACAAATCACTTACTTGAGAATGACTGAACTTCTGGGTCATACTCAGAACATACTGTGTATGCAATGCAGAAAACCAGAGTAATCCAAACATACAGCTTTACTGAAATAGCAGTTGCATTGTGTGTTAGACAACATTTATTATAAAGGAATAGTTAACCAAAAAATCATTTACCAACACTTTGACTTTTACTTTCTTTCTGTGGAACACATAAGACTTTTTAAAGTGTTGTTTTGTTCTGTGCTAAATTTACAGTTAGTTTAGATCTCTTAGGTTCCTGTGAGAACTAAAATATCAAAGGGCCTGATAACATTGCAATTAATAATTAACAGACTAATAAATAAAATCAGCCACAACCTGTAGAAATTTAAGTCCTTCCAATGAAACCATAATTTCTGGTTTATGAAAGAAAAAAAAAAAGAAAAAGATTGTTCAATATATTATTAATATTATTAACACTAGACATAAATTAGTTTGTTTTGTTTTAAAATATTGATTACTTGGTATCAAGCTAACTATCTAAAATAAAGTAACATTTCTAAAAATGGGCAATTATAGTAATTTATTTTGCACAAAAAACTTTTTTTTTTTTAACTTTTTTTTTTTTAATCAGAAAGATGAAGCCCACAAAATTGAGCTGTTATGTTATTTATCTTAGATTTCCCATTGATCTCTATGTTATTAATCAACACTCATTACTATTTTTGTCCAATGATATCTAAAATATAACAAAATCAAAATCTTTCTGAGGATCCTCTGGAATAGAAACTATACCCTTGTGGCCCCGGTTGGGATTCACTCCTGTAAATGAGCAGTATTTACACCAAGCTAGATTCAAGATTCAAGATTCAAGATTCAAGATTCAAGATTCAAGATTCAAGATTCAAGATTCAAGATTCAAGATTTTTATTCGTCACATACAAAATTATATATAGCATATATAACCAGCAGTGAAATGTGAGTCAGGTCCGCTCCATGGACAGTGCAATTATTAAAGAAAACAACACAGATGAAAATATACATAAATAAAGCTATGTAAGAATGAAAGGAATGAGCTAGGAATGATTTGGTGTAGATTGCCACCTTCTGGTGGCTAATGATAAGTGCTGCAGTGAGAGAAACGGAGATGCCAGTGCGTTGCAAAGTCCAAAAAAAAAAAAAAAACACAAAAAAAAAAAATATATATATATTAGGCAGAGGTTAACTTACTGGTGCACACAACTGTAGATTAGCAGGTTATTTATGCGAATAATATTTGTGCGTCATTTCTAAAAGAACTAACTAAAAGAATTAAAAAAAACTCATTGTACTCAGTTTGAACTGTTATTTTAGCCTGGATTTTGCTAGGCGATGATCCTTGTTAATTAAGTTATGCACTGTTTTCCTTTTTAGACACCCTTTGATACTCTTCATTCACTCAGGCCGCTAGTTAGCACCGGCAACTCTAATCAGCTGAATATATCTGTCCTCTTGGAATAGCCTTTGTGCTTGAACCCCACATTCTAATTACAACCATCTTCCACTTCTCTTTGGAGTTTTCTTTAAATAACGAGGGGGGAAACAGCCATTTAACAAGTGCGCAGCATTCTCTAGATCTCTGGAAGTTTACCCACATCTGCACCGCTCCCTAACCCTCGCAATAGAGCAGGTCAACCAGAGGGTTAGGGGTCAGCACTTATCCTATTGTGCGGCAGAGCCAACATGAATCTCTGTGCGACACCGTAGGAGCGGGGCGGTTCAGGTTCAGGAATGAGAAATGAACAAGAGCGCTTCTTCGACACGGTTTGCCACTCTGAACGCTGAAAGGAGGAATTCTAATTAGGAGGAAAACATGTAGTCGCCAGGCTTTGTAGGCCTTTTGTGCGTTATCAATGATGAAGGAACAAAACAAGAAAACAAACAGAGGCTGGGACTTCGCAGGTGCGCAAAGACCAATGCGAGATCTGATGAAAGGTATACCAGGGATCGTCAGCAGGAAGAGGTCGGATCTGTCGGGAACATCACAACAGGGCTGGTTAAACAAGGAGCAGGTCAAGCCAAGGGTCTGCTTGATTATCTTAAAACGCCTCTCTCCTACTCACCCTCATCATCGAACGCCCTGGCCTCTCTAATTAACCTGATTCCCACAATCCACTGCCCTGTGACCACCCTTGCTGCTGGAAAATGGGCAGCATAGGTGACAGAACACTGCCCAAGCCAAAGGAGTGCCAAAGAATGTATTCTTCTAATGGCTCTGAATAGCAGCAAAACAGGCAGATCATCATAATGGTCATGCACCCCTCCCACACATTCAGTCACACACCCTCTCCCCTCCTCCTCCTCCTCATCCAAACCTTGATTAACCTCCTCTTTCCCTCCCATGCACATTCACACAGGCACAATGTGCCTCAGAGGCCCTGACAGATGGGGCCAGGGCTGTTTCATGGCGGTTTCATGGGCAGCCTGGTTTGGTACTGTGTTGTCAGGCCAATGAATTGATTCCGACCACTACAGAAGATCCTCTCTGCCAGAGTGTCACAATGGCGACGAGTGTGGGGAGCTGGGAGCAAGCTTGTGGAGGCATGGAGCCCTCACTCATGAATGATGGCCCTGCGAATGGCATTCCTTTTATTGGCATTCATACCTACTTCGCTCTCATGCCGCCCATCTAAAAACACGGAGCGCAATAGCGGAATTGCACTGCAGCAAAAATGCTGATCTTTCACAGTGACCTGCTTATTTTGTCGCACTTCCTCGCTCAGCCATTCCAAAACACGTCACGGGCTTCGTGTTAGTGTCAGCTTTATAAATCAAAGGCCATTTTGGTGACTTTTCACCATCCCGTCCTTAAATTAATCTGAGGGTTAAGCCCACGGTGACCTTTGAGGTGACCCCGGACAACCGAGCCGGAGCGGAGGACAATCCCTCCTCAGACTGGACAACGGGAACATCACACTCCTGTCTCATTCCATCAGTGTCAGCCACCACGACCTGGTTAATGTTTCACCAGCCCTCCATTTGCTTCCCTCGCCTTGGAAAAGAAAAGGAGAGGAGAGCAGAGCAGGGTTGGTTAATCAAGGGGAAAATGGAAGGCAATCGATCGACAAACAAACCGGCTGGAGGGACAATGTAAAGAGACCGAGGAGTTTCTTTCCTCTGTGTATCTGCAGCACATTAATTTATCACAGTCCATTAGAACCGCAGCAAAGCATGAGGGCGCTGGATGTTTGGAGTTAAATGGTCTGTGGACAAACTGCACGCAAGGAAATCAATCAGCTGACTTCATTAATGAAATAGTTCATCAAAATTGAACATTAAGTCGCTTACTCATCAATCATGTTCGTTTAAACCGAAAGTGGAAATATTAAATAATGTTATGGTTGAATTTTCCATCCAGCTGAACTGTAAGCAAAAAGCACCATAAAAGTGACTTAAACATCTCGTCCCAAGCCTTCTGAAATCAAATAATTCTGTAAACTGTCTGTATTGAATGCTAAGAGTCTTTGAGCTAAATTCAAGTCAGTCCAATACCTCAATGAATCATTCAGACCAGTTTTGTGAACTATACTGTCAACTGAAAAGATCAGTCAAAAGAATGGTTTGAAGAAGATTTTCAGTGAGTAAAAACATTTATGATACATTTAAGGTGATTTTATGTCATTTTATGGCAACAACCCCTTAGTCTTCATTCACTTTCATTATACTGAGTGTCAATTATATAATGACAAAAAGTAAAGATTAAGTTTATTTTAGTACAACATGGTGAGTAAATGATGACATAAAAAGTAAAAAAGATTGTGCTGAAATGGTTTTACATTCAGTTAAGAACTTTCCCGTGCATTTTGGCAAGACATCATGAGATGAGAAAGGCCTCATGAGGAACTTTTAGAAAAGACGCTTCTGCTCTGTTGGTTCAAAAAAGTAATTTGAATCTTTTATACTTGTCAACAGTTTGTCTACAGTGTGACCGCAAATGATTCATAGACATAACGGAATTCGTTTTTGTTTCACTGTTCTCCATATTAAGTGGTCCCATCAGGACACCATGGACTACGCATTGTGACCGAAGACCAACCCACAGAGTTTCACATTCTGTCCCCCAGAACTGTACTCCTCACAGCGTGTTAGCATGCACAAAAGGGAATCTGAAGAACCTACAGGTAGGGCATTGCTAACCAAAGGGCGACACACATACATAACCAACTGACAAGGCGCTGTATTTGCTCGGCTCACTCTCTTTTGTACCTCTGGAGTCTGCATAGCAATGGCAAGTACATTTACATGCTTTAGAATGCATTGGGGAGAAGGCTGCGGTGTGTATTGTTGAGTGGCCAGGTCCAAAAAGAAAGAGCACACGGTAGAGAAAACAGGGAGCTGAAAAAAGACTTGAATGAGAATCAATTAATTTTCATTTAGCGCAACAATCAAAGGGCTGGCATTAGCATGTGTGAGGCTCATTTGATGGTGGCAGGAGGCAAGGCGGGAGAGCTCAGGCCCACATTAAGGTAATGACAGGGTCAGGCCGGCCCGGCCTCTCTTCCATTAGCACCCCAGTGTTCTCAAGCGTAATCACAAAACCCCAGTGTGGCAGGGCAGATGATTAACCATTAGCAGATTCCAGTGCCACTGAAGTCATTGTGTACATGACAGGGAAAATGAATCTATGGGTACGATTCCGAGGGATTACATACTGTGTTAGACATTTGCAGTGTTTGACAGATGAGGTATGTTTGTATTAGAGCATTTTGGTGTACAGTGGACTTTTGCCAGAGAATTTATAGGATAAAGTGTGTTTTTAATGTTCACATTTTGAAAAATCAGATTTTGCCTTAAATGTAATACCTATGCAAACCTGAAGTTACACTTTCTCAGATTCTTTTTGTTTCTGATGTGCCACAGTAACAACACAAATGTGCTTAAAATCCCCAAACTTTAGCAATAGAGTGCTGCAGAGCTGACATCAAATCCCAAAAAAATGAATTCGTTATGGGTGCCCTACAGATTTTTCTATGGGGTTTTCTAATGGAGTTTATTAATTTATGAGTAAAATAAAGTAAGCATAACTTGACAATACTTGACACTACATGACAATAAAAATTACACAAAACCTGGGTGCCTTAGGGGTCAACCACTGTGGTGATGGGTGCACTTATCCATGTGTGTGTGTGTGTGTGTGTGTGTGTGTGTGTGTGCGCGTGTGTGTGTGTGTGTGTGTGTTGTGTGTGTGTGTGTGTGAATGTGTGTGTATGTGTGAGTTTGTGCGTGAGTGTGTGGTGGGTGGGTGTGTCACAGACAGGTGAAATGGGGCGGAAAGTATTTGTGAAGAAAAGAGTGCAAAGAACAGTGTGGTTACGATTGCAGACAGGGTCACATCTGTGACACTCCAGACACAGAACTATAAAGAAGTAAAAGTGTGCAGACATGCCATATTGTGAAAAGCAGCCAGCCAGCTGTTTTAGAATTCTGTCAATTAAATGGGAATGTATTTCATGCCTCACAGGGCCAGGGACAGCTTTATAAACCCAACAAGACAGGAAGCTTTAAAGGGGATGGGACACCTCACGTTCAGCAGTAAATCAGTACCATTATAATATTTGTAATTTTTCCAAACAGCTGACCTCTGAGTAATATAATTAGAATATTGGGATGTGTAGTGCTTTGTCTATTTAAAATGCAAATGAAAATAGTTCAGGCGTAAAGAAGGCTTCTTTATGAATCTTTAGGTCTGAATTATCCCCATTGTTATGTAGACTAAAAAGTAGAAAGCAAAGTGTCTTTTAGAATTTTGGTTGCTTTTTTAAAAATGAATGAATTAAATATGCCCATGTTTTTAATGTTCCTTTAGTGAAACCATTGTCAAAGTGAACTATTAGCAGCCAATTATTAATGTAAAGTGATAATAGTGACAAAATACTGAGTGCACTTTTAAACAATTGATAGACATTAATGGACATTAATGGAAATCTAGGACTAGGTACTGATTCAGTTTTCATGATTTGATTTGGTTCTATCTCATTCTGAAATTATAATTTCATTTATAATGCCTGATTATTTTACAGAAATTTTCTTCAGGCTTTTACTGTAAATTAGAGAAAATATTTGATAAATTATAGAAACTTCCAAATGGCTACAATTTTTTTGTATTATTAATAAAACAGCTCAAACTACTCAAACTACTCTGAACCTTTTAATTATTTTACTGAAGCAAATTAAAAATCTATATTTTTTACCAACCCAATTAAAATCTCATTCTAGTATAGGACTTTGGCCTTGACAGACCACAATTTGTAGGACAACAGCTATTTTAGACTCCATAACTGATAAAGAGGCAG